>NW_018021105.1:10921-14624 GCF_002006095.1 Pseudomyrmex gracilis
GATCGACTCAAAAAACCACTACGAGGAACTCGTTTTGAGAGTGTGGAGGCAATAAAGCTAAAATCGCTGGAGGCACTAATGGCTATACCAAAAACCGACTTCCAGAAAAGCTTCGAGTGGTGGATCAAACGCTGGCACAAGTGCATCGCAGCCGACGGGGACTACTTTGAAGGGGACAACTTGAATTTTGAAGAATAAACATGTACTTTTCTTTTTATAAATAAATTCCGGTTATTTTTTGATCATGGTAGTATATAGTCGTTGAACAATATTAAAATATTTCTATACTTTATCATTTTTAGAATAAATATTGAAAAATTACAGCACTTAGATTGGAAAATTGGATATTTTTTTTTCCTATTGCCTTCTACCTTGTAAAAACCGTAAATATCGCAAAACATTGCTATTCTCATTATTTCTATAATCTGTGAGTCAGAGAAAGTGCAGAACACATGTATTTCCGACACGCTCGGAATATGTAATGCTCTCAGCTCTATTCGTCAATCAACAGATTTATAGCAGAATTCACAAAATTTACAGAATTTACAGCAGATTTCAGAGAAAAAAAGCATATTTATTTAAGCGTTTTGAGGTGTATGAGCACACTAAAAAAGTACTAAGTTACACACAATAAATATATCATATAGTAATTATATACTTATATATGTATTTATATATTTACTCTACTGTTTTACTCTAAAAGCTATCATGAGTGAAATTTCCCATGTACATTTCGTTTTAATATTATTAAACAACGTAACTATTAATAACACTAAGAATATAGTTTCGAATGGCCTTTGCTCCCAATCAATCTAAAATTTTGCACAAAAATAATGTTTGATAGGACTAACAAAACACGCGTAGTTTCTACTTCGGGAAATAAACAAATTTAAAAAAAAATAAAAACTATATGGACTAAAATCGATTTTAAATATATTTCAGAATGATTCCTTTTCCCGATCAATCTGAAATTTGGCACAAAAATAATGTTCAATGATACAAACAAAACGCGCGTAGACCCTACTTTGAGAAATGAAAAACAAATTTAAAAAAAAATTAAAATTATATCGACTAAAATCGAGTCTATACGATATGTAGTAAGTTTTTAAAAACCAATAAAAAAAAGTAAGTTTTTATATCTGTGTTGTAAGTGTCTAAACAGGGTAGGGCTGCGCTCCCCTAAAAGGAGGGCTCCGCCCCCCTTCAGGGAAAGGACTTTGCCCTTCCTCCTGCATCCCCCGGATGATCGTAAAAAACGCTTCTTTTTAAATGTTTTTTCGAGATGGCGGCTTAAATATGTTCGACCGACAAAAAATTCTTTCACATTTGTTTTCAGTTTTCATTACACTTAACCTAATCTAACCTAATCTAATTTTAGTTTTTTAAAAATTGAGTTTTAAAAATATAACTATTTATATTATAGATTTTTAGTACTGACAGTGAATATCGGAACGCAGCCAAAATGTATGTAAGGAGGCAGTGACGCCTCCTCCGGGAAACTCCACTATCAAAAACACTAGACACATAGATTTGCATTGAATCTCGCTTTACAGATGCTATGGAAATCAAACTTGTGATACAATATAATTATAAATTTAATTTTCCAAAGCTTCACACAATAGAGAGTAGATCTTGCTTTCCGCAAAAAATAAATTTGTAACTTTTTGTGCAAAGCACTGTCTACTTCCATCGCCCGTTATGTTAAAAGTATTTTCATTAAATAAAATTTACATATATAATATTTTTATCATGTATTATATATGTGTGCACATATTATATAAAATTGATTTTAATCGATAGTTTTTATATTTTTAAAATTTGTTTTTCATTTTTTGAAGTGGGGACTACGCGCGTTTTGTTTGTCTCATCGAACACTATTTTTGTGCAAAATTTCAGATTGATCGGAAGCAGGAGCTATTCGTAACTACATCCAACACTAATTTTAGGACATTTATTCATACGGTTTGATTGTCTTGATGACTTTTTTTATTTCTAAAATAAAAAAATACATACTGAAGTGAAATTTTACTCATAATAGCATTAAGAGGATGCTGAACCGTCCTGTTTTATCATAAAAATAGTAAAATGTCTGAATAATGACTTTTGTCAAATGTACTCCACAAATGAGAAAACGGTTCTCCACAATAAAAGAAAACAATGTAACAAGTCCCGCCAGATAATAAATGTTTGTAAAACGGAAAAATTTTTTTTTAAGAAAATTGACTACCTTACATTATCAAGTATGTCTAGAGATTTAACAGTTTATATGTCACAAAACACACTTTGGCCCGCTAGATAGAACCTGCAAGAATATTACAAAAGTATTAAAAAACACTTTGAACGCTTGCAGGAAGAGAAAGTATTGAACCTGTAAATTGTAGACACAAAGGTTATTTTTCTTCAAAACACTACACGAAGCACTACGTAGTTCCCAAACTTTGCACCAGAAGAGAAAGATATACGTCTATCATTGTCTTTTTCATGTCATCTATCCTTGTTTTTGTTTGACTCGATCCCGAGAGATGGCGCCAGCTACCCGACAGCGTAGCTGCTAAGTAGCATTTGTGGCAGACTTTCTTCGTCAGTTCAGCATTCTCTTAAGAGAATACTGGATACCGACTAGAAACCTGTAAATCGACGTTTTAATATTTAATTTTGTGTCGTATTTACTGCATTAAATCCAAAATGCTTCTTCAAAAATAAATTGTGCTAAGAAAGTACGCTTGTTCTTTAAAATGTCAAAATTCACCATAAATTTTTTCTCTTCTATAACCTCATCATATATTCATGTATGTAGAATTATTTCTAAGCTTCTGTACGTATTTACACTGAATTAGCGCACTAAGTACGACAAAAAAGAACATAATGAGACACTCAGATTATGATTTGACTACCTAATTGATGAGAGAAATAAGAATATTGTGATGACAAAATAGATTATCATATGCTATCATTATAAATAAAAAAAAAGAGTTTGAAAGAGCATTGTATACTCATTTTCAAAAGCACTATGTAGTTTTTTATATTTATTTGCTTCTGTAGAAGCATTTTTCATATGATGCAGTATACAAGATTAGAATTTAGAGAAATTTAGGTTCCTAAAACGTCGATTTACAAGTCTCTATAGTCGGTATCCAGAACTCTCTTAATGTGATTTTTAGATAGCTTTTAGAGATACATGCATATAAATACACATATAATGCAAATTAAGTAAGTAGATATTACATATTTAGTTATTAAACCAATAATAAATATACTAATAAATAAGAACAAAAAAGCAAGTTATAAGAAAAGACAGGTGTGACACTAAAGCAGAGCAAAACAATAATTTTTCAAAACTAGAGACACGCAATATATAAATCAAACATTCAAAAGATGTTCATAAAAGCTACTTTTAAACTGATTAATTGATTGTGCAGTAAGTATATCTCAAAGCTAGTATCAAGTAGAATATCTTAAATTCTTAGATACATAATAGACTGCACTTCCGGTGCAATTCCCAGCACGTAACTTGTTTAATATAACCAGTTTTAGGTTGACAGATAGGGGTAAACAATACAGTTGTTGGCCACCTACCAGTGATTGGCCCTATTAAAAAAAAAACAGGATATTAAGAAATAACTTGACTTATATATTTTTTTATGATAATATTCAAATTCCTTGTTCTTTTTTCCTCTAGATGCAACTATTAATTTGTCACTCA
>NW_018021105.1:15769-20213 GCF_002006095.1 Pseudomyrmex gracilis
AATTTGTTTACAAATTGTATTTATTCTTCGATTATAACACCTTTTTAGAACTGTTTATGCTGATTTAATTCCCAAATTTGCTAAATCAAAATTACTAATTCATTATTTATATGACGCTCTTCCTTAAAGGGCCAATCACTATACTGTTTACCCCTATACATAAGTAACTCTCAAATCTATAGTTTTATCTCCATCAAAATTTTGCGCGATCAGTTCTTTTATTTCTTTAGATAACATCTCTGTCGGAATTCTGTGTATGATAAATCGTAGATTTAATCTCATATTTTCAATCATCTTCAGACTTTCCCTCACTAAAGTAGAATGCCTTTACTTTTATTTATATCTGAAGAGACTGCCTTAATTCTGATTCCATTACTGCGCATATTAATGATTTTTCTTACTTAAAGTACATAATTAGAAAACTTTAAAATTTTGCAAACTGTTTCTTTAGTTGCATACGATGAGTTCTATTTTGTCATGTTCTTTTTGCCTGAAAAAAGACGGTAATAGTGAAGAACTTCAAAAGTAGAACTGAAAAAAATATTGCATCTTTATCTTTTGATACAACGGTTGCATGTGTCACTTTTGGAAGCGTGTTGATCTCTCGAAAGCAAAAAAATTATTCATGAAGATACAGCATGTATGTGCAGGTGGATTTTACCTTCAATGCATCGCCATTATAAAACATCTTTTCTTCTTTTTGTTTCTCTATTTGCTCAAAAGCCGTTGTTGCCCACCATTACCAGAGGAATAGGAAATTTGCGATCACTTTCTACAGAGTCGCAGAGTCATGTCTCACATAGCGATGCTCATTGATTCTGACGATTGTAAAATAGGTCGTTGCCTAGAAGTCAATCGTGCAACTATAGTATCATCATATTATCACAGCAGTTTTTCCTGTTTCCCATAATGAAAGCAGGGAATGGGTGTGAAGTGTCAGTCATGATAGAGTCCAGCACAAGTGATATTCCGATTAGAAATTAGATTAGTAATTGCACTGTCAGATCGATATGTGAAACTTAAACGAGCCAAATGTACATTTCTCGGCTGTTATTTAATATACATTTGATATTTTACCGTAATATATTATATGTAATACATATTTTGCAAACAATATATTTTATAATGTTTTTGTTTTCAGGAAACCTTAAGTATCAAGCAAAAAAGAGGCATATTTGCTCGATAGAAAGTATTTGTACAAATTTTTGCGTTCATGAAATATTCCCTTACGACAAAGAACTACTCGTGTATGTGCGCGCGCGCGTGTGTATGTATGTGAAACTGCAGCGCGTGAGAACACAACGTATGTCGCGTACCTAATCGAACAAGTGTCGCATTAATTTTTTAGATACTCTACTTAAAACACGCGTATCGCAATAGAGAATATATATGTACATATATATTTCTGCGCTACGATCTCTTGCAACAAAGATGATGTCTTATTACTTTCTTGGATTTACGTTGTCATTTATGGTGAGCGATCAATTGCGGATATTTATTTTCGTTGATTTTATCCGGTAAAAAAGAGAGGTCGTTGACTCGCTCAACAATTATCTTATTATCGTTTTCCCGATATCGATCTAGTCAATCTAAAACACTCGTTGATTTAGTCCAAAAGCTTTTGTACCAACAAAAGAGTTGGCCGGCTCTCACTGGCTCTTCTCATTGAGAAGTGCAGTAAATTTTATTAAATAAAGAAAAGAAACGTTGCTGTAACTTGTGAACGCACGAATCCTTAAAAATTCTGATCATAAGATGTGAAAGTCTCAGAAGGTTGCGACGATTTAACACGTTCGATGATAGCTGGAATACTTTCTAAATTAAGTGATGTTTCATCATTTTACCATGAATAACAATAAAATAATTACTATACATATATTTAATTGATATATAAATTATGCAATATTGATTTAACACATAGTTATATTATATATAGTTTTATATGCTATAATATTGTCGTTATTTTTTATATAGACGCCGACTTTTTTTTGATGAATAAATCACTATTAAAGATAAACGAGTAAGCAACTATTAAGCTAAATTATATATTTAATAACTGTTATAAATTACTTAATAACTATTTAATGCAAGTTAAAATTCAACGTCAGTAGATGTGTTCTTCATCTAAACCTGAACGATTGACGACTCATCTTTTGGCGGAAATAACATCGTCACGGTGTTTTATTTTAAAAAAAGAAGAAGAAGAAAAAGATTTTTTGTTGTACGTGTAAACGTACAACAAAACATCTTTTTATATCTGTGCAAATATAGCAAGAGATAAATCACAAGAAAACAGCTGTCCGAAGGTATTGAAGATGCAAGTTGGCTGCTTTCCGGGATATTGTCTTTTGACAGAATGTATATTCGGCTCACGTCGAAGCTAGTTAGCAGAATACCTATATACTATTTGGAAGATTCACCGGAAAACGACCAATCGATCTCACCTCGCTGTAGAAACAAACTTTGAAAAAAAAGAAATTTTGTACTGTGCAATTAAAATACTGATTAAAAATAGACATCAATCCAACGAGGTTACTGTCTTCGCAACACAAATGGTTTTGAAGTGATATATTGTTCTTCAATGTATTTTAACGTCGTGCATAAACTTGGTCAATCGGATACTTGGTCAAGCTCTTCTATCGAGCGAAACATTCGACATTCATAAAGCACTCCTACAAATATTGATTCGTTGAGCATGGCACATAATAACGACAAATGTTGCAAATTACAATGTGTCTATACTTGCTCCAAGAAAATGCAAATGTCAAGATATATAACTCTAGGAGTATATGTATTTAACAAAAGCGTTTGTGAATCACTCGCGTACGCGTGCTAAATAATTCGCGTAACTCTACATTATAATGTTACATATGATCAAGAGGCACGGTAGTGCCTCGCGCTAAATTCACGCGTAGCGAGGCTGGATCGTGACACTTTTAATCGAACAGTTCAACAAAGTTAAGATTTTCATATTTCAACAATGACTGAATCGATCAACTTCGTGTTGATCTCAATCAATTCGGCGTACAAAATGAGAAAAAAAAGTATTATAATAGTTTTTTTTGTACATGCCGTCTGAGCAGAAATTTTTTGATGTAAAGTCATTGTTTTGTCAAAATGCGGAAAAATTCAGAAACGTCGTCTGGCTAGACAGGCCAGTAGTGGGAAAATTGTGTTTTTCACATAGTTTCTACTAAGTAGCGACTGTCTAGCGCGACGCATGATAGCAGAAAAAAAAGAATAGTGTACGTCTGCTCTCTTTCTATCTGAAAAGAGCCAAAGCGCTGAATGAGTTAATGATGAGTGAGAGAAAAAAAGAGAAAAAGCGCAACGAGAACGATTTGATCATTCACCATCAAAAGAATCAGCAGATGACACACATCTTATTTGATACTAACAATACTAACAATAAATTAAACTATGTACGTATGTAAAATAATATATTTTCTCTCTCTCTCTTTCTCTCTCTCTCTCTCTCTGTCTCTCTGTCTCTCTGTCTCTCTGTCTCTCTGTCTCTCTCTGTCTCTCTCTGTCTCTCTCTTTCCCTCTCTCTCTCTCTCTCTCTCCCACTCTTCTCTCTCTGCCGCTCGGAGCGCTCACGCACACCAGGCGCGTGGTTCACTAACGTGCGTTCGGCTAAAGGTCGGCGCTGATTGGCTTGATTTATTCAATAATTACTTTTTTAGTATATGTAATAGAAAAAAATGGTTCACGACTTTTCGACTCAGCTTTACTCTTACCTGCCTACGAGAGATTTTAAAGTAATTGTCGGACATCCTGTATATATATATATATATGTAGTGGTATTTAATTTGAAGAAATGCCAAAATAAAAACATTGCAATGGTTACTTAAGCGCAAAATAAAGTGAGAGAAATGTGAATGCACTGTAATGTAGAAATATTGCACAAATTGTAACGCACTGTCGAACAAAATGCGATCAGCGTGTGCTTTCTCAGCTAAGTAGTCACATTTCATTAATAGGGTAACTGTCCCTATTAGTGTGCCTGTCCCGATTAGTGTGCCTTTATATTTAAATAAATATTACAGAAAAACAAGTGAAAATAAATAAGTAGAGTATTTTTTTATTTATAGTTATGATATCAATGGATTTTTTAAAATAGTTCATTTTACATTTATAAACATGTAAAGTATAGTAAATATTTTTTAAAAATTTATACTTATGATTTCGTCAGATAAACCAGCTTTTCTTGTCCAAAACCTTAAGGAAAAGTCACCGTTTATGAGTATATAATATTTAATATTGAATGATGTACAACAGTTATAAAATGTACTTTACGTAAGAAAAGGGTTTGATTTTGCGAAAAAATGCAATTTAAGACACTTTAAAGCATTTTATTAGCAATAAATGGTGTTTTCACAAACAAGGACAAGATTTCATGGCTTGTCCCTATTTATGTACTTCAGCCGGCTGTCAAACGTAA
>NW_018021105.1:20383-25098 GCF_002006095.1 Pseudomyrmex gracilis
GGAAACTTATAATTTATATTTATAATTTGAGATGGACACAAACTGAGGGCTCACAATTAGAGACTAGCACACAAACTGGAGGCACATAATTTGGAATAGGCACACAAATTGGGAGCACACAATTTGGGGCTGGCACACAAACTGAGGGCACAGAAAAATGTTCAATGCCTATCGAAAGGGCACATAAATAGGGACAAAAAGTCTTAAATTTTAATTAAAATTAATTAAATATATTAATATTTTGGGCTAATACAAATCTTATTGTCAAAAGAAGAGTTTAAAGAATCGATATAAATTTTGAGCAAGCTTATTTGAAGTCAGTTAATTGAGTATTTATTCAAAAAAGAGAGCACGCTTGCTTAACAGCACACTAATAGGGACAGTTACCCTATTTGAATAACGATGAGCGAGAGCACGTGTCACATTGGATGCTTTTTTGTGTGCGACGTCATTAAACTGATCTAAATAATATTCATATACAAAAAGAATAGCTGTGATGTTTTCCATCTTGTTCAAATTGCAAATGATCGATTTTTTTTGCAATAGACCAGCAGAGTCCTTGAAATTAAAATTATTACCGAGTTAACAAGTTATACTTATAAGTTTATTTTTGAAAATACTTGAAATTTATCCAACATCTGGTACGTTCTGCGACAAAGTATTTAAGGTTCGCACGTAAATAGGAAAATATATGTAAAATAGTCAGCTCGTCTGTAAGAAAGGCAACAAACAAAACGGCCCGAGAATTGGACGAAGATCTGTCTGATCGTTTGATTCGCGAGGACTCTACTTCTAGTGGTGTTTACCGGCTTTTTGAGTAGGCACCTTGCCAGGAATTCGCTTGGCTTGCGCGAATAAGCATTCACTGCGAAGGCCGCAAAGGCGCGATTGTAGAAATGCAGCGTTGCATGTTGCTGGTGCAATAATGGCTGCACGGGCTTATTCCACTATGACACGCAAGCGTTAACTTCTAATGTTTTATGTCTTATGATGACGCTATTAAGTTATTGTGTACGAGTCAACAAAAAAATTGTATTTACTTACAACGAATCTACGGATTATAAATCAAAAGTACAAATTATGGCAAAGGCGTGTTGATTATTCTTCTGATATACCTTTTTGACTAATTAGGTGTTTTTCTAATAATACAAGCAGAAACTCGTATGTCTAGCGAACAATTATTTTCACGAATAACAAGTTGTCTCATCAGTCTTTGCGTCTTTTAACTTCGCTGACAATGACGATGACGATATCAGTAACGCAATACGCAGTTCACATAACTCGCATCGATTAATCTTAACAATGAGTTCTAATTGATCTAGTGAAAGGAAGCTGAAAGGAAATAACTATTTTTACGAGTAAATGATACCGCGAGAAAATATTTATTTAATAATTCCGAAAATTGTTCAAGACATATTACTTCACAATCAGAAGAAAACAACATTTTCGATTTTCGGAGACGAATTAACCAGATATCGAAGACTTGGAATTATCATTACTTTACTTTGTGTTTAAGAACAAATTCATTTTTGCTTTGCTCTAATTAGCAAATTAATACATGATAATGGATCGAGGATTTATTGAAATAATTGAAGAGTGCAAAACTAGTAAATTCTATTTACATATGGTTTAGAGAATTGAAAACCTATTTTTTGAATATGGCAGTTTTTCGGGAAAATTGTTGTATATGAATTTTGCTACATCGGTAAGTTTAAAATTGGAACATGTAACCTGTACTATGTATTTAGACAAAGTAATTAGCAAAAATATGTTAGAGTTTATTTTGAAATAAATAGAAAACAAAAAATAACAAAAGTTTAATTATATTGTCTATACTGATAGTACGCAGTTACATAATGATCAAGTAATTGCACCAGGCATCTCACATAAAAGTTTAATGATAAATTGTATCGCCCTTTTGTACTCAACGTGTGGTAAGCCATTTATTTCTATTAATAACTTAAAAAATAAACTTCAAATTTTTACAAGATAAAAAGTTGTTATAAAATTTAAGTCAGGATTATATATTTTCAAGAATAAAAGGTATTATTTTGACTATAGTCATATACATTATATTATAAATACTGCTATAAAATTGTAAATAAATATATGATTTAATTTCTAGTAAGAAAAAATATATAAAAACACGCTCGCAATGTAAATACAAATTAGCAATTAAATAAGGTCAATCGAGCTACTAAGGACATTAATATAGTAATATAAATATTTAATTTTGTTAACAATGCGATATGATACAATATTTTAATGATCAAGTTTTTGGTTAACAATTTGAATTACAATATGAAACAAAATATTTTGACTCTAACTTGAGTCTTTTTCAATCGTGGGTGTGAAAATTAAAATTATATGTAGTATACATTGATGTCAAGAAATACATAATTTAAACGAAGTCAATGTCTAAAAGCAACGCAAAAAGTTGACTGTTGATAGAAATCATAAAAGCGTAGTTACCTTGCAGATGATATTCTAAAGACAATAAAGAAGAGTATTCAGTCAATGTTACACAAGAAACAAAACTCACAAGTGAACTTACTAAGATGCCAGGTAGTCGGGCTCTGAAGACGGAGATAAGAAGTACGAGACACAGAAGTATACTCCACCCACCAGTGGTCGTTTTCATGAATTTGACGGGGAGAAACGTTCAAAATATTGAAATAAGAAGTGTCTAGTAATTCCAAATCTTTGACAGAATTTAAACCGTGTGATTATTTTTTAATATGGATCATTTCTCACAGATCACAGAATTGATTATTCTCACGATTTTTCGTGGGAAAATGTCAAGATTCTGGATTGTGAAAAACACTATCATAAGCGATTAATTTCCGAAACACTATACATCAAGAAACAAACACATGGCCTCAATTTGCATAGCGACACGGAGAATCTAGACAAATCATATTTACCGTTTGTCGTTAATACAGCTTGAACTTTCTTTTGCGCATGCTTCGACCTTTGAATTTACTGTTCATCTTGATGTATTTTTCAAATTTCAATCAGCAATTGACAGCTCACGTGTTAACATGTATCCTCATCTCGTTACACGACGACTTTAATAACAGCATATTACCGTAAGTTTACATATCAATTTTACAATGCGTATTTTGTATTAAAAATTATTTTGGTTCTTTGAAATCTATTGTTTTTATATTGAATTTGTAGAAAGATTTTGATAAAGACCTAAACCGTTGGTCGAAACGGTATCACATTATACATACACATTACATCTTGAAATAAAAATCACCTTTACGTGTTTGCACAACAACATCCGTGTCTTGCTTCAACTGCCTCTCATCTTGAATTTTAAGATCTTTGAAGCTATGTGTCTTTTCTTTAAATTATTATTAAAATTATATCGTTTTTGTTACTCTACTAAAAACTAGTATTCTAAAATTTGTAGTATTTACTGTGTAGTATTTAAATGTGTAGTATTTAATTTAACTTTATTATTAAAAAATTATGCATAACATTTGTATTATGTGCAAAAAAAGTAACGGAAATTGTAACAATTTGTTACTTTTTAAGTAACGGTAACGATAACGAGTTACTTTTTAAAATTGAATAACAAGTTAATTAATAAATAACAAGTTACTTTTATAAAGTAACTTTCCCAATCCTGTATATATAGAGTCCCAGAATTGGTGTAATATGTCTTGTAGACAGGTAGGAGTAAAACTGAATCAAAAGGTCCTATATATATTATTTTGCTAGATTCGCAATAGTTACCGAGATTTTAATTAATAAAGATCCGCGAATAAACATGCAGCCACGTACAAAATGATAACTCGGAGCTGTCATTTTTTTGCACGCTCGTACGCTGTAACAGAATGAGAAGAACTAATAAACAGTATATATTAGTTCCTGAAGGAGATCAGAAGAATGATGTTCAGAGAAATGCGGATGATCAATCTGATCTCCTTTATATCTGATCGTGTTATCGACAAGCTTTCTCTTTAACTAAGATATGGCTATAGTCCAACCGGCAAATATTTTAGCTCGAGCCGGTACTTCGGTAATGATGGGCAAAAATAATTTAGAATATTTCTTGAGAAATGTTTTCTGGCCACCGTTGAAAGCTGCGAATGTCAAAAAATGTCTTCTTGTTGATTACTGGAGCTCTAACAGAGATAATAATTTGTTTGATTTGGTTCAGAGCAAGAGTTTCCCAAAATCCCGGTTAAGCTAATACTTATCCCGGAGGGCACAACTGAACTCATCCAACCGTTGGATGTGTTCTATTTCTGGCTGTACAAATTGTTTGTGCGCCATATTATGAACTGTCTTGAAGTAGACTGTGAGATATGGAAATGCGACAACTATATTAAATTTGCAAGCGTTTGCCCTTTAGTTTCAGGCTTCGATATTTTATCCATTGAGTCAGTACGCATTTTATAAGGCTACACATCTGATCGTTCTGAATCGTTTACTACGTCTGTACAATTCTGTTTTGATTACGATAAATCCACTTGTGTGCATAACAATTGTGAGGTAACTTCAGAGTTTCGTTGTGTACATTGCTGCAACTGCTTTTGCTTCAATCATTGTTTGCTTGACGATTTGTACATTAATTGTCAATCGGACAGTTAACAAAGTTAAGAAAGAACATAATACACAGTTTGTCCGGAAAGTTCCCGGACTGATTTTTTCTAGCGCGGGTAAGCGGCGCTATCGAGCGGTCAACGCTGGAACTACTTAGT
>NW_018021105.1:25788-41081 GCF_002006095.1 Pseudomyrmex gracilis
TACCTTGAAGTGTAAACTTGTTTAATAAACCATATCTTTCATTTTCGATTTTTAATTCACGTAGTCCGGGAACTTTCCGGACAAACTGTGTATTTGTCAGATCGTCTGCTGGTCTTGTCATCATTGGCCGGATCGTTCACTGAGTTTGCCTTCATTGACCGGAATGTGTTTCACACTAAGAACTTTAAGCGCTATTTTGCGTCTGTTGGAAGACGTTTAGCGAAAAATTACCTGGAACAAAATTTCCTTATTTTTTTCCATAGAATACGAATCTGCAACAAAACATAAAACTTTCCATCAAGAAAAATCAACCTGAGCCTTATTAGACTCAAAGTGAGCTTTGGATCCAAAATCTAAGTAGCTCATCATCTGATGGCCCTCTTCAAATCCTAAAACTTTTGTTTGAAACATTTTCTACAAAAGTGCGTTATTTTCGAAATATTTTGGTGTCTACGTTAAAACGACCAAACATGTTCCGGCTCAAGTTGGAACTAAATCCATAGGATTCTAAGATTTGACCATCTAAAATACCTATTTCAAACATGATTTCTCAACTGGTAACGATACTTTTTTTATATCACTTTGGCGATATAACATGTTTCTTTGTGAGTGCGAGCACGTGTAGGTTGTCGAAATTTAAAAGTGATGATTTTGACCTCAGCGACAAACCATGCTCTGGAAGATTCCAAAAGCTGAAATCTGACAATTTGCAAAAATTGCTAGATCAAGATGATTTCCAATCAAATGTAGAAGTTGCTAAACAGTTACAAGTTGATCATACAGAAAACGACCATTTACTGACATAGGACCTAGACCAATTATTCTTCTATATGACAATGCTCGTCTTTATGTGATTATTGCAACGCAGAAAACAATAATAAAACTTGAATGAGAAGGTTTACTTTACTCCGCATTTTCTCCAGATATTGCATCTTTTAATTTGTTCAGGTAGTTGCAATACACTTGATAATTGACACTTTCAAAATATAGAAGACATTCAAAATTGTATTGATAACTTCACTTTCAGACCTTAGAAATTCTTTTGATCCAGAATTCATCATCAATTACTTGATAAATAACGAGAGATAATAGAAAGTAAGAAAACATCTCTAATGAAGATTGAATACTTTGTATTTTTAATAATAAAAATTTGTAGTAAAAACACGTTGAAAATTTTTTTACACTTCTAATATAAAGAGAGACTATTCATATCCTACATATATTAATTTCAAAGTGTACAGAAAAAAAGTAGTATATCTGCTATTCATGATTTGCTAATCATGATTTGCTGAAACTGTATTTGGTTATTACATTCGCAGCTACAAAAAAGTATTATAACTGTTTCAAATATTTGTAAAGCTAACCTAATAACGAAATAATAATTGAATGAATAATGCGATCTTTTGTTTACAAGCAAACAACGTGCAATTTGACTGGCGTGAACATTGATCCACAAAGATTTTTGTCAAAATCAGAAACTGCAAGTATATGTTTAATTATCTAAATTGAATGAAAAAGTCATTGAGAGAAGAGCACGATTGATTATAAATTACATAGTGTTTATTATGATCAAAAATATAATAACAAATTTTTCGACCAACAGATGAGATCAGTGCTAATATTAATATATAGATGTCATAGACAAATGTTGATCAGTTCTAATAGCCATAGTCAAATGATGTAAAATTGTGTCAAGCTCATTGTTATAAAATAATAAAAAAAATCAAATCAAAAATTAAAAAGCTTAAGAAACACTTCAGCTGTACACAGTCAAAACAGTTTGTGTATCTTTGGTATATCATATGCTCTCAGTAATAACGCGTCACTAAATTTGAAAAAATTTTTTGTATTATTATCTGTAAAATCCTTGAAATACCATCTATTCAAAATATCGCGTAAGTTGTTTTCAACAGAGTTAAGTCTTTGTTGATTAATATGTAAGTATTTTTGTCATTTAACATTTCATTCATTGTCTTGAAATAATTATTTTTGGAAATTGATACTGTAGTTTTGCCTTTGTCGGCTCGTGTAAATATCTGGATTATTTCTAATAAAGTTAGACACTGCTCTAGATTTAGACAATAAGTTGCGTTCATCTAATGGAAGTGGTGTATTGTCTGTCATGAAATGTGTAAAATAAGTCATAGTGTGATTTCTGATATCTGATTTGGTTGTCGAATTTTTTAGTGTGTTATTCAACATTTTTGGTAGTTTTCAAAATTACTTTATGTTTGTTTCGTCTGATGGGTAGTGTGAATCTGTCTCTAAATTGTAGGAGTTCAGAAATTTCTGACAAGATTGTTTTATTAGATAGATTGATAAAACCATTTGTCGTTAAGGCTGATATCATGAAGTGTTGCTTATTTGAATTGTTGTGATGTTATTTCAATTTTAATCGTGTCTTGTTGTGTGTCAAAATTGTGGAAACTAATTTTGTGGTTTGGATAATATTTAGTTCTGTTGTTCGGAATTATTGTGGTAGAATATTTAACGTCATTTTAGTAAAAAATGTAATTTGGTTTGATATTTAAAAAAAATTGTTTCTTAAGATTAAAATATTTTATGTAAGTTTGGTATATATAAAACTAGTGTCCACAATTTAGTTTCCACAATTTTGTGTGTGTGTGTGTATGTTTGTGTGTGCGTGTGCGTGTGCGCGCGCGCGTGTGTGTGTGTGTGTGTAAGTTCTTCCTCTACTTGTATTGCAGTCATGCCTGTGGTTTCAAGGAAAAAAGATAACGACTTGATCTATTCACATTCAGAATTAATCAAGCAAGGTTATCGTTGGTATCCAGTACGGTTGGTATCTTGGTTTGTAATTTAAGTTCTTTGCAAATTCGTAGATTAAAGTTTCTCGTTTAGTTACGTATCTAGATATGTCACATATCTACCCCACTAGCCAAATGATAGCAGTATGCCAGCAGTATGCACGCAGGTTTAATCAACATTTTGCAGCAGATTCCACTCAGCTGTGTCATCATAGTGAGTGGATTATGTAGGCACGATATGTAAAAAAAACAACACTAAAAATATAGAAATATGTAAAGAAAACAACAGTAAAAATATAGAAATAAATGAAGAATGAAATGACAATAGCACATTATGCTTCAAATCTGCTACATTTTTTAAACAAGTTCTGCTTGATTGATGCAATAATATTTGCATCACGGCATGATACATTTATATTCTTTTTTTTTTTTCTGTTTTTCTGTCAACACTAGTTGAAATAACAGATTATGTTTGAATACTGGCTACATTGTACTAGCATAATGTGTTCTTGCAGACTTTGCAAAATATGCTTAATCGGTCTTGGTTATCTGGGTAGATATAAAATTGCCAGGTACACTATGAACGTTATCCTGAGTCAATAAAAAAACGTCGTAGTCCGTAATTCAAAACCGATCTCATGAGACTGAACAATGCATTCAGACATTCAGCTCGAGTAGAATTTCCTGAAATCTTACGTGAGATGAGGACGAACACTGTCACGCAGTGATGTGTTTTCTAGTGTATTTGCTTCCTGAGAATTATATACCAAATATGTTATCAATTATTGCGGTGTCGTGACATTACATTATGTTTAATTTAATCTTTGTCTATCATCGTACGCTTTTTTTGTAGTGAGTCGGCAAATTTTTCTTGAATGTCAAATAATAAATTGTATGGTGACACGAGCCAATATTGTGATATGTATCAGGCATAAAGTTTTTTAATTGGTCATCGTTGAATTTGCCACGTTGAGAGAGAGAGAAAGAGAGAGAGAGAGAGAGAAAGAGAGAGAGAGAGAGAGAGAGAGAGAGAGAGAAAGAGAGAGTAAGAGAGAGAAAGAAAGAGAAAGTAAGAGAGAACGGAAGAGAGAAAGAAAAAGTGGAAGAAGAAAAGTGGGAGAGAAAAAAAAGAAAAAAAGAGATTGCTTGATTAGAGTGTTTTTTATACTTATAAAACGCTCTAGAAAAATTCTCTCTCATAAGTGCAAAAGACAATTATAAAATACAGAAAAAATTAAAAGTAAAATAGAAAAAATATATGAGTATAAACAATACAACAATAAAAAGAAAAAAATATGTAACTGTACAGTACAAAAAAAGAAAAATATGTGTGTGTGTGTGTAAATCAGCAAAAAAATCGCTTGCAATCAACAGAAACGGACAGTTTGGAGTCATGGACATCTATAAATTCTGCACACGTTTATTTTTTCAGTGCGTGCTGCGTCTTCTTCTCTGTTGACGTTTTTTTCGCGAACATTAAACGCGGCTTGGTAATTTACATTAGAGGGGACCGATTTTGATGACCTTGAAATATGTTGTTAAGGTCAACAGTCTGAATAACTTTTTCTCATACATATGACCGCCGTTCGGTTTTGTTTTCGAGATATTCACAAAAAACTTTAATTAAATTTATTATACAATTGCACTTCATTCTTCATGTTGTTCTTTTTGTTCGTGTTGTAAGCGTGTAAGCATGGAGAGTGCGCTCTTTTGTGGAAGGGGGAAGGGCAAAGTCCCCCTCTGCCTACACACTTACATGAACATAGTACGTAAATGTTTTTTTCTGAATGTTTACATTAATTACTGCTTTTACTTATATCAGTAGTTATACCAGTAGTTCAAAAATATATTCCAAGGTCAGACGTAGCCCGTCTCTGTATGCGCTTTGCCACCTAAGCGTGTACTTATAGTTTGTTATGAATATCTTGAAAAGCCGAGCGGCAGTCATATGTGTAAAGAAAAGTTGTTCAGAACGTTGACCTTGACAACATATTTCAAGGTCATCAAAATCAGTGAAGTTCCCTCTAATGTAAACAATTACCCGCAACTTTTTGATCGATCGATTGCAGGCAAAATAATCGCAGCGACATTTATTTCTTCTATTACTTCTTTATCTGTGCAGGTAATTAAATATCGAATAAATGTATTTCAAGAATCATATATGCGAGAAAGCTAGACGACGCGTGGCCAAAAAAACAGAAATAGCAAGTGTAATTAGAGCAAGATGTGAAAAGTCAACCTTCATATTTTCTTTTGTTTTGTCGTTTCATTGCTTTTGTGCAATCGTTTGCTATAGATAGAGTTTGTGTGTAATTTAACTTCTTATTAATTGCTACCTTTAGCCATACATATTTACGCTTTCGTACTTTTATAATACCAAAAAAAGGATTTGCAATTATACAGACATATTTTAGGAAATAGATGCAAAAACATTGATCTTTTCTGAAATATTTGTAGTTGTTTACAAAATTACTTTCCAAATATATACTACCACTATTTTGGCAAAAAAATAACGATACGGCAAATCATCTTAGCAGTATATTTGCAAAATTAATTTCACAAGAAATTGTCCAATAATTGAGAAAAAAATTCAGCTATGTGATGTTTCAAATATGTAGAAATATGATTGCATATGAAGAAATGCAAGAAATCGTCGTCACTCATGATGTCATATTTGTGCAATATTTTTACAATTTGCCTATTGGAGGTATATACTGTGAAAATGCATAACGACTTTTTCGCAATTTTTGACAAATATTATTTACAAAATTTTATTTCGACAAAACTGTTGCGTTATGGCGAATCATCTTAGTGCAATTATTGCAAAATCGTCGCCATTCATGATGCCATTTTTGTGCAATATTTTCACTAATGTGCCTATTAGGGTTGGAATCGCGACGCGTCATTGCAGAAAGTGAGAGCGTTAACTATCGTGTACATAAATTTAACTTTGTTGCTAAAGAGACAAAGTTCGGCAAAAAAGTTGATTAGTTCCCCTATTTACATGTGACTTTTCAATAGTGATAATAAATGTACTTTCTCATTTCAAACGCACTAAATAACAAAACTATCAGAATAATTTGCAATATCGTAATATACATTAAAAAAAAACAATTTTGTTGAGATAACCAAAATTTGGTAAATCAAATCAAATAATTGGGTTAATATATGATTAACCAAATGTTTGATTGTTCCAATCAAAAAATTTGTTTCTTTCTATTTAGTTCGTATAGAAAAATTTTTCGAGGTTTACGCTCTCACACAGCTTCGACGAGACCTGAAAAAAATCCTAAGGTGATGGCGGAATTCAAACTCGAGACCTCCATATTCTCAGCCCCTGCTTTTAGTTCGCGAGACCACTTGTTTCTTACTAAAATGTTCTTATTTCTATCTACTTANTCTCAAGGTATCCTACACATTTATTATTTCTTTAAATTATTATTTTATAAAGAATATATATTATTATATAACAAACATTACATAATATATAAATTTTTAAAATAATAAAATATTGGCAAATAAGTGTATTATTATAATTTATATACAGAGTGTTTCAGACCATCCGTACACCCCATTTAAAAACGAGGGAAGTAGTTATTTTAAAAAATGTTTCAGACAAAAGTTGTTGGTGATCAAGTAGTGCGTTACATGGACATATGCGATTGACCTTGAATGGCATCGTGAAGATCATGTCAAGGTCAACTTGAATTTTTTTTATAAGAATCCTTAATTTTTATTTTATATTGTTGTAGCTGACGTTTTCAAGGCGTTTTCCAAACACTGTTTACAAATCCTTTTTAGTTGAGATCTTGCTAAGTTATGAAATGTCTACTTCAAAATTTAAGTATCGCCAGCGTTACCATTACCTAAGATATACCGAGCGACCTCCACACAATATATCTTGGATAATCCTAACGTTGGCGATATTTAAATTTTGAAGTCTCATAACACAAGAAGATCTTAACTAAAAAAAGTTTGTAACCAGTGTTTCGAAAACGCTTTAACGTCAGCTACAAGAATATGCAATAAAAATTAATAAAGGTTGCCATTAAAAAAATTCAAGTTGACCTTGGCATGACTTTCACGACGCCATTCAAGGTCAATCGCATATGCCCATGTAATGCATTACTTGATTACCAACAACTTTTATCTGAAACATTTTTTAAAATAATCACTTCCCTCGTTTTTAAATGGAATATACGGTAGGGTGGTCTGAAACATCCTGTATGCATATACATATACATATACAAAGTATCCCAGAATTGGTGTAATATTTATTGTAGACAGGTAGAAGGAGTAAAACTGAGTCGAAAAATCCTACTATTTTGCTAGAATTGCAATAGTTACATGATATATGATATTTACGAGCACTTTTGTAAAACTGAATATGAGAAGTAGATTTTTCTTATCTTGATTTTTTAGTAATTTCACTGATTTTTAAATTTCTAATTGCAATGTTATCTTAGGTATAAGAAAAGTGGTACTTTTAAATAAGTTTTTTTATTTAATCGCCAATCGCATCGCAGTTTATAAATATAATATCTTTTATTTAAGGTTGATATGCCAGATTATTCGAAATTTGCCAGTTAGTAGATAATATTAAAAAAAGAAATTGTGGAAAATTTCTCCTCCTTTGCGAGCCTTGTTAAAAAGTTAGTACGATTTTAATTTAACACGAGTTCTTATGAGATTTCACAATATTCTGATATAAATTACAAAATAACTGTAGATGTAGATATGCCATAATTTTGAAACTTTTTGCAGTTGTTAATAAATATCTTAAAAACAANTTCCACTTGAAAAAATAGGCATTTCGAGAATATCACATAAAATATAAATTTATATTTTGCTAAAATTAATAAAAATATATTTAATATACATAAAACAATTATATTTGTAATTTTATACATCAATTGTTACGTTTTAATAACCTTTTATGATTAATACATTTCCAGTTTTTCATTTATCTTACGTTACATGTAGGGTATAATCTTGCTCAAAAATATCAAAAGTGAACATCAAAAGGGCACAAAATATACGTAATAACTTTTCCGTAGTTATTAAAAGTATAATAAATAGTTTTTGTAACTTATTTTAGTACAAATAATACTTTTCCAGCAAACAATTATTATCTAAATATTAAAATAGGTTCAGTTTACGCTATGTTTCTGAAACTTTTGACTGAGATCTTACCCTGAATACAACCTTAAAATGAACGTTTGAGGTAAGTTCACTCAAACGAGACGGGGTAAGTTATTACACGGTGAGTATGCGCGAGGAAGTGATCACCGTGCGCAGTAAGATGCAAATAACTTCAACAAAAACGTTGTCAATACAACAAGCTGCATTATTATTTGAAGTAAACTATCGTGCGTTAGCTCGGTATTGTAAGAAAATTTCAGAAAAGAACATAAATATAAAAATACGATTGTACAGATGTGAGATATACTAAACCAAAAAAGATTTTTAGTGATTTACAAGAAGAACTAATTTGTTATATATTACGTATTCCAGATATTTACTTTTGTCTTAATACTCAAGGAAATCAGAATTTTGGCTTATGTGACAACTAACCCCGAGTACAAGACACGTTGAACAAATTTGCACGATCGTGTTTACCATTACATAACTTTGTTTGTATAAAGATATATAAAAATAATATATATTTTTTTTAAGGCTGAAGAATGTGACTATGATGTAATGTACCTAATATTACATAATATAGTGTACAGTTTGTTATCTTTAATAATATAATTTGCATGTCACAATGTTCCTCTACATCTGACATTAGCTCGCATTGACTATAACTTATTCTAATAAAAAATAATGTTAAAAAATACACGCCGGGAAAGCAAATATTTTTAAACTAATAAATATATGTAAGTCTGGTCATTAAGACCTGCCTCGGTGGCCTAGCAGGAAAGGCGACGGCCCAGAAAGTCGGAGATTCCAGGTTCGACTCCTGGCTAAGGAGTTTTTTTCGCAATATTTTATAAATTAGTTAGAGGGGTCCTTCATATATGTGATGCAAACTTAGCATCCTATATGATTTTAAGAATTGAAATTTCAATTAAAAAAACTCATGTGAAAAATTTATATGTGAATGCATATATACAAGGTGTCCGACAATCATTTTAACATCTCTCGTATGCAGATAGAAGGAGTAAAACTGAGTCAAAAAGTCCTGAACCATTTTTTTCTATTACATATAATAAAGGAGTTATTGAATAAATCAAGCCAATCAGCGCCGACCTTTAACCGGGCTCACGGGAGTGAGCCGCGCGGAGCGCTCACGCACATCAGACGTGTGGTTACAAGCGTCAAGACTGGGCTGTCCTTACTCTGGATGCACGCTGATTAGCGGATCTTTATTCATTAATATTTCGTTAATTATTGCGAATTTTCCAAAGTGATATAGGACTTTTCGTCTCAGAATAACCCCTTCTACCTACCTACGAGCGGTGAGACGATACTTATCAAACACCCTGTATATACGCACATTTTTCCGCACAACATCCTGCGATCGGCTCTTAATGACCGGACTTACATATATTTATTAGTTTGATACTTCAAGAGCCCGAAATGATTCTCTATTAGTTATTAATTGTTAAATATTTTAAATATTATTTTTAATATCAATATTTCCGTCGCTGAATTGATATACACCTTCTCTCTCTCTCTCTCTCTTTTTTCTTTCTTAACTCGGTTTTTATACGTTATTTATACAGAAAGAAATCGAAGTGAAAAAATCACAGATATATGTAACCACAGATGATCATGCTCGATTTCCATCTAAACACGCTTTCACCCAGATAGAAGCCCTGAAATTCTAAGGTCACATAAACTTTGATATCATATAAACTATGATATTTTGCAGTGTAATTGATACACGTATATAATTTAATTTATACAATTTAATTTATAAAACGCTCCATACATTTGACTTATTTTTCGTAAAATGATTATTAAATCCATTAACGTCGATTTATTAGTCGTGCTGCTGTTTTCTTCAAAGAGAATGTTTTGCGAGCGATGCATAAAATAAGGTATAAAGAAACGTAATTACAGCAAAATATATCATTAGCAGAGATAAATAAGTACAATCAAGAAATATTTGTCAATAATTTTTTGATTAAATGCGATCGATCAGCGATACCACGCGCTCACAATATTGCGTTATTGATCACATTGGTGTAATACGGCAAAATTATACAATATTGATTATTTGTGTTATGTGAGCACTTTATCTCTCTCGCGGAAATTCATTTTTAGTTACTATTATAACGTTTTCTGGATTCGTGCACCTTTTACGAGAAACAAAACAGGATCTAAATAGAAAGTTTTACATAATGAATGTACGTACGTTAATTGTGTAGAAGGCAAATATTTATACAAGAGATTGAGAGAGAAACGTCGCTTTTTAGATTTGTTATTTCGGATCTTTTCATTCTTGAATTTTTCGTATTCTGAAACAAATCTGTGAAACCTCGCTTAAAATATAAGATTTTAAAATAAAATATAAGTTTTGTGATCACTTTTTATTTATAAAACTTGGAAATGTATTTATATATAATTTATATATATGTTATAATTTATGTATATTATTGAGATACTTAACTGACATTTAACCATCATTTAAGATGTTTATTTAAATTATTTATTTATATATAATCAATTTTAACAATAATTTGAACGGTCATTGAGAGCCTTACGCTGAATGTACGTTACAAAATGAATTTGTTGTCGAATTAGGAAAGCTATCGCACGGAAAGCGAGAGATTCCAGTGTGACTTTTAGCTGGGATGTTTTTTTCGCAATATTTTAAAATTAGATAGGATGGTATATAAGTATTTATCATATACGAGATGCAAATATAGCATCCTATATGAAGTTAAGAATTGAAATTTCAATTCAAATTTTACGTGTAATATTTACACAAAGAAATATGAATATATTTACATATATATCCATTTCGCAACAAACATCAAGCATAAAGCTCTCAATAACTGTTTAAATAATTGTTAAGTTTTAAATTTCTAGAGCCGAATCTCTTCATTAATTGTTATAATTAATTGTATTTTATTTGCTTTATTTCCAGATGTTTTTGCTATTCAAAAAAGCTATTTGTTTTTTATTTTTAGCATTTGATGTAGAATAATTTATTAATTGTTGGATAAACTGATTGTTTTGGATATATCAGAATTCTTTGTTTTAGCATTATTTTATTCTTTTTCAACATTGCAAAAATAGTAGCAATGCTGGCATAGAAGCAGAGAGTCAAAAAGTAGACAGCAGCAGAGGACGGATCGATACTGCGACCTTGAGACTCCTCGTCGCCTTGTATTATACACGGCTAACCTCTGAGTTCTCATGAAAGCGAGTCACCGTTGGGATGCGACGTCATACGACGCGGATGTACATCGGCGCGTAAATTTTTTGAGACAAGATCATCAAAAAAACATTTTCGACTCGATGTTTTCCCTTCTCTGTTGTGTCGACTGTGTCCTTGTATGTAAGTTTTTTCTCAATACATGTTTGATATCCTTAGCAAGATGCAATTTGAGCATGTATTCAAACTCCGATAAATCTGTATTTAAAATATTTAGATAATATATTGTATATTACCCCTACAAGTCTAGACATAAGTCTTTTAGACCCACTCCAAGTTTTAAATTCGTGTCTCTAGTAGGAATTAGTTTAGCGACATCTGAAGGCTCTGAAAAAAAAAGGTCTTAGACAACGGTAGAGGCCATTGACAGCGTCATCGTTTAATAGCTTTGCGAATATTTAATTGTAAAGTGTGAAAAGGATCTGAAAGAATTAGGTGGACAAGATGTTGGCTTTTTGAAATTAAGTATATTTTTTTTTCAGTTTGAGACTTGTAATATATTAAGTAATTGATGTTTTTTTCATAATTTTATCAAAATATATGTACATTTATAGCAATTTATTATGTCATGGCGCGCAAAAACGTTTCAAACATTTCTTTGAAACTGCTAGAGCTTTTTCAATCTGATTTTTTTATCAACGCAGAATTGTTTCAACTTCCTATTAAAAAAAAAGAATGTCTAAATATTGATTAATTGCTAAAATATTGCATGTCAAAATTGGGCGCTAGAAAAATGCATTCTCTAAATAACATTCCAAAAAACCTATTATAAAAATGTTTCTAATTTTACAATTTTTAGAAGATACTTTTGTTCCTGAAAGTACCAACAAATACTTTTGTTCCTGAAAGTACCAACAAAAACTGCGTTAAAATTTTGTAAAAATCTTAATTACACAAAAAACTATGAATTTTTAAACAAAAAGCCTTTTTTCGAAAAAAATGATCAGGTTTTTCTTTAAACGCTTAAGGTAAATGTCCCAATACTTAAACGTTTAAGAGAGCTGTTTAACTTATACAAATCATACTCGTATAATTTAACTTTTGTTCGTGAGTATTAATATTTATTTAAAAAACCAGATTATATTTTCACTAAATAAAGCTTTAAAGAGCTGGTTTATAAAGAAAAACAAAGTAAATTAATCGAATTCTAACATACCTGCTATGGCCCAGTGCTTAAACAGGTTTTCTAACTTGTCCCAATACTTAAACTATCTTGTCCCAGTACTTAAACGCTATTATTAACACGACAATATAGAACAGGAAAAAAATTATTCATGCATTTTATTCCATGAAAAGTTATAGATTTATTACAAATCACTAAAAACTTTGAAGATTTTACAAAACTAGAGATTTTACAAAACTAGATTTTACTTAGAGTTTCATGACCTTTTGATAAGGTTATGAAAACAAGTCATCTACTTTATCATATAATATTTAAATATTTTAGTTAAAATATTATTATTTTAGTACGTTTAGATAAAATGAAACCATGAAAACACAAAACTACTTACTGATTTGTTGCAAATTATGTTTTGTCGCACAAATATCACTCAATACGTGTATGCAAGACTAACTACGCTATGATGAATCAAGTGTTTAACAACTCCGCCACCGGCAGATTCTCGTACCAGTACATAAACACGATAATTTATAACGATAACTAAAAATTAAAGATAGAATAAAGTTTTTTATCAATCTATAGTCTATACTGAGTTTGAAAAATCTTTGCTGAACAAAACGTTTATTTTGTGTATTTAATTATAACCTTAAGAAGAATATACTTTGTCTTACGCAAANNGCTAACGTAAGAGTTGAAAACGCAATAAATTTGCTACTACTCTCAAAAACTATTTTTTTCTTTATCACATCTACTGTTTAGAAAACTTTTATTACAATGTTTTAATAATAATACAATTAAAAATATTAATAAAACTTTTGATTATTGTAAATATCAGTAAAACAATTTAATATAAATGAAAATTCGAGTGAGTGTTTAAGTACTGGGACACGTTTAATCACTGGGACATTTACCTTATATCTTCAAAACTACTGGAGATTATTTCAATCTGTTTTTTTTAATTGACGCAGAATCGTTTAAACTATCGACTAAAAAACGAAATTTTAAAAATATTGATTTTTCTCAGAGATATTCAGTCTTAAAGTCGCGTGGATCTC
This sequence comes from Pseudomyrmex gracilis, assembly GCF_002006095.1. NCBI lineage: Eukaryota > Metazoa > Arthropoda > Insecta > Hymenoptera > Formicidae > Pseudomyrmex > Pseudomyrmex gracilis. Next base: position 39,121 of record NW_018021105.1, read on the forward strand.
ATAGACCCAGTCTGGAAAACTCGTAAGTCATTTTTTATGTCTGACACTGAAGGATTAAAATTGTTAAAAGACAATATTGTTCTTGAAAGTACGAACGATTTCTTACAAAACTGTTTTGTAAGTTTGTAAGAATCTTAATTACAATTTTTTAATTAAATCTTGAAAAAATGATAATTTTTTAAGCAAAATTTTTTTTTCAAAACAATTGTCAGGGTTTTCTTTAGATACCTATATTTTTGAAACTACTAGAGATTTTTTAAATTTGGTTTTTTTATTGGCGCGGAATTGTTCAAACTTTTGATTCAAGAAAAACAAAATAAAAAATATTAATTTTTCGCGGAGATGTTTGATTTTAAAGTCACGTAAGTCTCACAGACCCAGTTAGTCTATAAAGAGATATATATGTATATAATATATATATATAATATATATAATATATGATATATATTTTATATAATATATAATATATATAATATATACGATATATATATAATATATATAATATAACATGTATATATATATTTAAAAATTGTATGCAACTTTTATAATTTGTTACTGAGCAAGTACTAGAGCATTTAGAAATATAAAGCAAATTTTTTTTCAAGTATAACCAAGTTGTTACCTTTTTGAAATTCGAGAATATTGAGAGCAATCAAAGGAAGGTTGAAAGCAAACAAATAATTTGTCATGTCATGGGATGTACATTTTATTTCGACTTTTATGCATGGACCATAAACATATTCTTTCATTCGTATCCTCTAATTATAATATATATTTTTAACCTTTAGACCGCTGATATTTTTTTATTAAAAACATATTTTTCCGAAATATTTGTATATTAATTGAGTCTATTATATTACGTGAAGTGCTCTAGGTTTCACTTAGCTCCGATTAAAAACAGGACGGCGAGGAATGAAAATAAAAATTATAAAAATTTCAAATTTTGAAAAATAATTTCTAAGGGTTTTTCATATTGCTGATTATGATTTTTCATATTGCTGTTTTTGAATTCGAATCGCAAAAATCTTTTAATACAGTAGCATTATTACCATCATTACTAATCGTGTATAAATAAATTATGTATTTCAGATTACATTGTAAATTTTAGTCAACTTTATCTTATAATAAGTTAAACTATACATCATCTAACAACATTTTAGATTTTCTAAATATTTTTTCACAAATCAAGTTAGAAAGAGAATTCTTCAAAATATGATAATATTAGCGACTCCATACGGCATCATACCGGCAGTCTAAAGGTTAATGTGCGTTTTCACATGGCGTGATGCGCCATCTTATTTATATATGCCCGCTTATTTTAGAAAGATAAATTACAAATTTTAACGTAAAAGATATTTATAATAATTATAAAAAAGAGATTATGAAATTTTACATAAATAAATTTATACGAATGCTTCTTTTTATTTTATTTTACAAACTTTTAAACTTACAACAACAAAGTTGATTCGAGTCTTATCAAGATTGATTATATTTTTTATTTGCAGAAGCCTTGAATCATTTCAGATATAAAAAGAACTATGTCTTAAAATACGGCAAACGCGTCACAAACAAGAGAAAGACTAAAGATGAGATCGGGAGAATGTGTCCTGTATAAAATACGAAGCACACACATACTCGCTGATTTAATAAAAAAATTATTATTACAATCAAAATATTTGTAAATACAATTGTTTATTATTATCAAAAAGAAATATAAAAATATCAGAAATATAAGAGTATCAGGTTGTTCTTGAAACCCTGATAAAGTGAGCAGAAATGTTCACAAAACGTCGGTATAAAAATGACACCCTGACGAAAATGAGAAGTTTTATAAGCGTTTATTTGACGTTTGTATGAGCGTTTTGCGGAAATTCGTTGAAAGTTTTGAAACGATCAGTAGAGAATTCATAGAGCAGAAATTGCAACGCTACAGCGTTTGAAAGGCGTTTGTATAAAGCGTT
>NW_018021105.1:42856-47989 GCF_002006095.1 Pseudomyrmex gracilis
GTTATATAAGCATTCTTATAAAGTTTGAAAGCGTATAAACTCTCAGAAAACTCTCATTAAACGGTTATCAACGCTCTGTAAAGCTTCTTATTTTCGTCAGGGCACTACCACGAAAATCATCTTCGAGTGTTGAATATAAGTAGACTTTTAGACTAAGAGATTTTTACACATACTTCTCATTATACAAAGTCTTTCTATTATAATGAGACATAGTACATGAGATATATTATATACATTTAAGAAGTGAGTTTGAAATAATGGTTTTGTTTTCTGGTTATAATGTCGTATATGTACTTTATCGGATATTAGAATACTAATCTTTCTCGCAAAAAATGTTAAAATAAAGTGATGCAGATCTTTCTAGTTTTAGAGATGAGTACTTTATCTCTTAATTGCGCGTAGATAACTACAATTATTATTGCCTAACTTCGAAGTCAAAGTGACGAAGGTATATGCATACAGATGCACGAATAGCGTTACAATAGTCGCCACTTCCTCTTCGAGACACGAAATGCAGATAGAACCGTGACTTTCCCGCTTCAGTCTGAAATAGTTACGTGCTGCGTAAAGCACGTTATGTAATACATTGCGAGCGCAACTACAAGTATCCGCGAACACGAATGCGCGCTCAGAATGAACAACATGCGCGGGTGAACGTGCTCGAATATAATCGACTGGCATCGACTAGCACTGTATAACTTGTGCACGCCGCGATTCTATTATCATCGCGTAAGCACCGCGCTGCGCACTTGTGCGCGTTGTGTTGCAATGCGTAGCGTGCAAGACACCGCCAGTGGATTTTTCCGATCGCGGAAAATTTGCGCCAGCAAATTGTCTCGAGATCGCAATAATTTGAGATTTGTTTTTTAGGTTTTTAATTGTTTTTACTTATATTAAAATAATTAACACGCTCATATAAGTAATATTTAAAAAAAAGTTTTTTTTTAATTTTAGAATTAAAAGTAATATTATACTTCACAAAATTATCTTTTTTAATTTTCTGCAAAAACAAATTATTGTATTTAAAAAAATAATATAATTAAATAAAACTGCAAAAATACAAAAAACTAATAATTTAATACTAAATTGATCATTAAGAGCCAAACGCTGGATGTTCGTGCAAAACAAATATATAAATATATAAATACATATATATACACATATATATATGTATATATATATAGGGTGTCCCAGAATTGGTTTAACATCTCTTGTAGGCAGATAGAAGAGGTAAAACTGAGTCGAAAAGTCCTGAACCATTTTTTTCTATTACATACAATATAATATTTCTATTACATATAATAAAGAAGTAATTATTAAATAAATCAAACCAATCAGCATTTTACTTCTTCTATCTGCCTACGAGAGATGCTAAAGTAATTGTAGGACACTCTGTATATATAAAAACTTACTATACATTAAATCGAAACAACCGAATATTTTGAAAACAAAGTATTTTATGAAAAAATGTTTCAGACAAAAGTTGTTCCATTCTGAGGGGGAAAAAGAATTGCATTAATGTTTTTCAAGTTTGTGAACGACTTCGAGGTCATTTGAAGGTAAACTCAATTGTTTTTAATAAGAACCTACATTTTTCTCAACGAATCCTCAATCCCCTCGCAAAAAAATGAGTAATTTTTGTCTGAAACGTTTTTTTCTGTAATACATATTTTTTCGAGTAGCAATAACGTTCCGAAATTTCTCTACCTCATCATTCTTGCGAATACTGGAACAAAAAATAAACATGGGAATGAACAAATTATAAATTATGAGAAGAATTATTAGAAGAAAATGTAGTTCTCACAATCAATTTGTTATTTATAATAGATGTTCGAAATAATGGCCTTCAGCTTCGATGCATCTTTGTATTTGTCCGAGAAATGATCGGCAGACGCGTAACAAGTCTTTATCTGTCTGCATGCGTTTCTTATTTGGTTGATAATATCATCCCGAGTCGTTGGTACGTCACAATATACGATTTCCTTCAGATAATTCCATTAAAAAATCTGGAGCTGTAAGGTCCGGTGATCGAGCAGGCCAATTTACAGGACCATCTCGTCCTATCCAACGATCATTAAATTTGCGATCCAAAATTTCCCGTGCTACTAGTGAATGGTGTGCTGGGCAACCACCATGTTAGTGCACAACCATAAAGTCATTCTTTCTGACAATGATAATTCTTCAAGGAGAAGTGACAACTGTTCAGCTAAGAAGTTTCGGTACTTTTCTCCGTTTAACGTATCATCAATGAAATACGGACCAATTAATTTTTTGCCTCCTATACCACACCAGACATTAATAGCCCATGGCCGCTGACGTTCCACTTCACGTAACCAATGTGGATTTTCTACCGCCTAGTAGTGTAAATTGTGCTTATTTACTTGTTCGTGATTTGTAAATGTAGATTTGTCACTGAACAGTACATTAAAAAAAAATTATTCATTTGGATTTTTTCTAATGCCCATTCACAGAATCTCACGCGGTTTACAAAATCATTTCCATGCAGATTCTGATGTAGNGATATACGGTATGGGTGGAATTTATGCCGGTTGAGTATTCTGAGAACACCTCTTTGTAAAATTCCACTGGTCCGAGAAATAGTACGTGAACTAATCTGAGAGTCTTGAGCGAATACTATTATTTCGTTATCCGAATTTGTTACAGTGTTCTGACGTTTTTTGGGTAAACACTTCTATCGTTCAAAAACTGATTGACAACGCGATAAACTGTACGCGAAGGAAACTTATTTGCTTCAGGGAATCGTGCTGCATACAAATTAACGGTCAAATCCAAATTTCGACTACACTCACCGTAAAGCAAAATTCTTTCGATTTCCTCCGCGGTTGTGTATTTCTCTATATTTGAAAGGCGAACTAACTTCACTCATTACAAATTTGCGATAAGTCATAGACTTATCTGTATCTTACAAGCTTTATTTACATCTTCGTGTTTATTTGCATTCAAGCGTTCGCAGGAATGATGAGGTAGAGAAATTTCGGAACGTTATTGCTACTCGATTGAACATCACAATGATCTATGGAAACTTTGCCACATATTTTGAAAAATGTGTATCACAGAAAAAAACGTTTCAGACAAAAGTTACTCATTTTTTTGCGAGAGGATCGAGAATCCGTTGAGAAAAATATAGATTCCTATTTAAAAAAATGAAAGTTTACCTTCAAATGACCTTAAAGTCGTTCACAAACTTGACAAACATTAATGCAATTCTTTTTCCTCCTTAGAATAGAACAACTTTTGCCTGAAACATTTTTTCATAAAATACTTTGTTTCCAAAATATATTCGGTTGTTACGATTTAATGTATAGTAATTTTATATATATACAGAGTGTCCAACAATTTAGCATCTCTTGTAAGCAGGTAGAAGGAATAAAACTGAGTCGAAAAGTCCTATATCATTTTGCTAGATTCGCAATAGTTACCGAGATTTTAATTAACAAAAAACCGCGAATAAGCATGCATCGGGCTGTCTTACGCGCGTAAGACTGTTCGGCGCGTTTCGCGCGCTCACGGTGTTACCCGTAGCAATATATGAGAAAAGCTAATATAACAGCATATACTATACATATACATAATAAAAAGTAGCTGCGTGAAGCGCGCCGAGCAGTCTTACGCGCGTAAGACAGCCCGATGCATGTTTATTCGCGGATTTTTGTTAATTAATTGTAATCTCGGTAACTATTGCGAATCTAGCAAAATAGTATAGGACTTTTTGACTCAGTTTTACTTCTTCTACTTGCCTGTAAGAGATACTAAAGTAATTGTCGGACACCCTGTATATATTTGTATATAAATATTTATATTATTTTAGAGTAATAACTGAATTTTGAATTAAAAATTTAATTCTTTAATTTATATAGGATGCTGGATTTGCATCACATATATGAGAATTGTCCGTTTTCCCCTTTATCTAATTTTAAATAAAATATTGTGAAAGAAACACTTCGGCCAGGAGTCAAACTTGGAATCTCTCGCTTTCCGTGCTTAATGACTAATTTATGTTAGTTTAGAATTTCAAGAACCTTATTAATAATTTAATTTTCTGTCACAACGTTCATAAATGCACAATCATACTATTTTGTTTTAATCGGATGCAAATGAATTAAATATAAGTAAATGCATCGTTACTTATCTACTATCTTTCTTTATAGCACATAAAAAAATGACTTGCTTTTTTGTAAATCATATACTTGGAAGTTGTGAAATTTATATACTACATATAATTCATTTTCCTGATAATAATGTCATGAAAATAATTAGATACAATAAGTGCTATATCGATTATGAGATAACAACTTATTTTTTTAATGAAGCACTGCATTTTGGCGACAACCAATGAAAAGATAGCTGTGCCAGAATGAACAAATCGAGTGCAATAACAGTTTTCTGAGATACAAGTAATTGTTTACTTTTGTTGTGTCTGTGGAAAACAGCATAGTCTTCATAATATAAAAAGAACGTTTGATAAGTATCCAAAACGACGCATAAGTAGCAATAGTAATCTCACACACATTGCTGTTGTTTGACAAGTTTCATTTTTTAGATAAACAAATGTCGAACGCTAGCTTATTATTGCATGTATTATTTGTGCAACAGCTTGCCAAAGTAGACGCTTTCAGTCTTTTGACAATACACCAGCTTATATTTTAACTGTTGCAATGATAAAAATTTACAAGTTGGATTTTGAATTGCTGCCCATTTGTCTTATTTGCCAGATGTGGCCCTGTTCTATTACAATTTATTTCCAAATCTGAAAAAATGGTTTAATAAAAAGAAATTTTTGAGCAACAATGAAGTCATCGATGTCGTAAATAGTTATCATTAAAATCATTTTAAAGTGATATATGATCAGAAGCTCTGATCAAAATATATCAAGAAGGCGACTTATAGTGAAAAAACATTTCAAATAGATAAATTGTTTATTTTTTCATTTCGGATACTTATCAATTGCCTCTTATATAACTCCGTACGACAAAAACTTTCTACTTTGTATGAATAAATCAAGAGGCACGGTAGTGCCTTGCGCCAAGTTCACGCGCAACGAAGTAGCGCTCGAACTGCGCGAGCACACTGTGCCTATTATTATACACAGTTTGTCCGGAAAGTTCCCGGACT
>NW_018021105.1:48786-51985 GCF_002006095.1 Pseudomyrmex gracilis
AGTCCGGGAACTTTCCGGACAAACTGTGTACGCGAGATTAATGCAATTTAGAAATGGGAAGATTTTTTCAGGACAATATTTAAGTAACGACTGAACCGATCATTTTCGTTTTGGTCTTAATCGATTCAGAATTAAAATATTTCAAAAAAGTGTTATTACGTTTTTTTTTGTTATGCCTTCTGATCGGAGATATGGAACGATAAAGTTTTTAAAGTGAGAAATTCACGTTTTATTGTCGTGTGCAGGTTCGTGTGCATTCTACCAGATGGCGTCTATATACGAGTGCGGTGAAAGAAAAAAAGAGAAGAAAGAATGACAGGAATTAGAGAAAGATCAAAATCAAGAAGAACGGTAAGCGGTAGGTCGCGTCAAGTTGCATGTTTCATTCATGCGTATCGTCTTGTGATGTGCATGTTCGTAGTTTTTTTGGAAGAAAGAATAGAAAGAGAAAAGTAAGTATGATGAGTGAGAAAGAGAGAAAGAGAGAGAGCGCGTAACGAGACAATTTTATCATCATTAAAAACAAACGTAAGTAACTAATACAATTATATTTAATTATGTTAGGTTATGTATATTTATATTTGACTGTAATTGTTATTCTGGGCGTGAGAGTTTAGATGATAAAAACATTTTTTATTTGTCTTCAACATAGAAATTAAGTTATTTCTTTTTTTACAGAATGACGTAGGAGGTCCTTTGGTCATTAATAATAGAACACTTCTAGACAATTTGTGCTATTTAGCTGGCTAGTGTCGACACTGAGAATTGCATCAATCAACAACTAACACAAAAACAGTTTGATAGACTGATGCTGCATCAATTTTTAAATAAGCAGGATGTCTTCTAATGTTGGAGATTATGTATTTTGATCGCAATAAGATTAATCAACAATTTAAAACTGTACTTCGCCTATTAAATGCAATCAATTTTAAGAAGGTATTTAAATATATTACGCAACATTCATATATTATACTTTGGAAGAAAATGTAACCTTTTCAATAAATTTGAACATGTTATCTGGCCTACTTTATAAGAGGATTCCGTCACAGTGCATACAAAGTAAATTTAAAAAATACAATATATAATGTTGATGCAAATACAATACATTATTATCTTTCATAGGACACAAGTTATCCTGTAAGTATTCTAATTGAAGATGGTATCATAAGAGATTGCTCTTTAAAAACTCTCGAAGTACATACGTTTTTATCTTAAAGCAGAAACTGTTGTAAACAAAGTAGTAATGCAAACGAAATTGTTGAAGGATGTTATAGCTGAGCTGGATAAAACTAGCAAAATTGTTCAGGAATATTGAGATATTTTATTTTGAAAGAGATATCATATTATTCAATGTCTATCACTTTATAATTTCCTCGTGACTGTGTAAAAGCAAGTCACATATTTATATAATTTAGAAATTATTATTCTCGTTTTTTACAGAGTGACGTGGTAATGGAACACTTCTCGGATTTACATCAGGCCTCTGGAGCCTGAATATTTTTATAATACGTTTAAACTAAAAAAAGAAGAAAAAAATAGCACATTTGCTGCGTTGCATTTCCAATGGCATGCTAAATAGCTGATGTTGGTTTTGCATTTTTTAATTTGTATATTATTTTTGTGTATATATTTTATAATATCTAAATGTTATGTAATATCACATGTGTATATATGTCATAGACTTAGAACCTTAGACTGGAAATTGCGGGATAACGAACTCGCGACGATTACAGATTTGACTAACTTCGCGTACGACGTTTGGAACAAGTAGCGGCGCCGATACAAACAGTTGATGAGGTATACTCGGGGTGTGTACCATTGTTTTTGTTTCAGTAACTTATCGTTGCGCGTGCTATTATGTAGACGAGAAGATAACATTCGCGCGCGAATATTTACTCACCGTATATACCAAAAGAAACAAAAAATATGCGTTCGAAGACGCGATGTTGGTGCATTTAACGTCGTACGGATGCCGAGCGAATGTTTTCACAATGTTGTTACATTGTTATCAAGCGTTACATTCAGTCTATACGTATACGTCTATGATATATGTATATAAATATATATGAGTGTTGTGTAAAATAGATAAGTAAAGGATAGAGAAAGAATATATTTATGTGTTAAATATTGATCTCACAACATTTATTGACATGTTTGTTGTTACATTATACATATAGTATTAGTGCATATACGTTTCTTACTATTTATACTAAAACATTCTGCCATAGTAATAAGCAGCTTTATTATAACTTCTACTAATGTCATATATGTAATATATATTTATTATGAAAGCTCGATATATACGCTTATTATAAATGTATTAAAATGTCCGTGAATATTATCGCAATTTTTGTCTCTCTCCTCATTTAAATCGTGAGTAATGTCGGTTAGCACATTCATTAGTTCTACAATTTCGGCGTCAGATTGACTGTTTGAAACTTAGCACGAAATAACTAGAAATTAGATACTTTAAATGTGTGTTAAAAAATTAATTCAGAAAACGAATTTATTTCGCACCGGCAACATCTCTAATATAACTTTTTTCAATAAACCGTTTTGAAACTTTGGACCAAATATTTACAAACTATATACTTTAACTTTATGAAGTAAAAAATTAAATTTTATGAAGTAATAAATTACGGTAAATATTGACAATAACGGACAACCCTCCGATCAAGTTAAGCTTCACATATGTTGTCAAGGACATTGTCCTGAGTAACATGCAAAAACTTTTAGCCGTCGCTCGTTGTTTATAAAAAAGTTATAGACAAAAAAAGTTTCATAAATAAATTTTTTTTCGACATTATGTATATTTCCTTCATGTTGTAAGTGTGTAGACAGGGGGGACTACGCCCCCCTTCTGCTTCTTCCTCGAGACAAAATAAATAATTATTTTATGTAAGGTTATACAGGGTGTTTCAGAACTATGGGATCAAACTTCTAGGGGTTATTCAGTGCAACAGTAGAAAACATTTGAGTATAGGGACCCATGTCCGGAAAAGTGTCACTACCGTACTACGGCCCTAAGACGCGTTAAAATTTAGAAAGACGATGAATTGCCTAAATAGGATTTAATGCATTTAATGTTTGTTTTTTTTTTTTACTCGCTGAAGGACCTCTTCTTCAAATTCGACCGGCAAAAATTAAATGCATTAAATCCTATTTAGGCAATTCATCGTCTTTCTAAATTTTAACGCGT
>NW_018021105.1:53365-73609 GCF_002006095.1 Pseudomyrmex gracilis
TAAAATTAATTAAATATATTAATATTTTGGGCTAATACAAATCTTATTGTCAAAAGAAGAGTTTAAAGAATCGATATAAATTTTGAGCAAGCTTATTTGAAGTCAGTTAATTGAGTATTTATTCAAAAAAGAGAGCACGCTTGCTTAACAGCACACTAATAGAGACAGTTACCCTATATAAAAATTGTACTTCTAATATTTAACCAACGTATTATATTGTAATATATATAAGTGAAATATTTAAAAAAATTTTTTTAAAAGTAGCTTGGCTTTTGACCTTCTTTTGCAGCCGCGCAAAGTTGTTTTGCATTAAATATTTTGTATTAAAATAACTTTTTTCTTTTGTTCCATTTCTGTGTTCTAGAAAATGTTTTTGTAAATAATCACGGATACAGGTTTGACGGGTTACTTGTTAGTTTCACTAACAAATCGTTTTGTTATTTATAACACCGACTACTTCGGATATAAAACGTGATCTATAAAGTATACCCTATATAAGTTTCTGATTTTTTACACAAATACCTTATAATTATATATGAAGTTTTTCATTTGGCGTTACTACTTTATTATTATTATATTATGTATCACGTCTTTTGTAGAATAAATTTTATAGATAAATTTGTAGTAGTTATATAGCACTTCTTTTGTAGAATAGATTTTGTAGTATATTATAATTATAAAACAACCGACAGTTTACGCTACATTTGGATATCACTTCTTTTGTAAAATGATTTTAGAAAAAGAATGTTTTGTAGTATATAAAACAAATTACGTGTTGTGCGTGTACCTGGCGCCTTTTCTTACCTTTTTTTGAAAAGGTAAGTTTTTAGAGATATCACACATTTTGTATTTTGTAGTATTATGTAATTTTGTAAAACAAGTCTTATAGAGAAAGAAGCTTTTGTAGTATTAAATCAATTTGTAATTTATTACTTCATAAAATTTAAGTTTTTACTTCATAAAGTTAAAGTATATAGTTTGTAGTTATTTGATGCAAAGTTTCAAAACAGTTTATTGAAAAAAGTTATATCAGAGGTGTTGCCGGTGCAAAATAAATTCGTTTTCTGAATTTATGTTTTAACACACATTTAAAGTATCTAATTTCTAGTTATTTCGTGCTAAGTTTCAAACAGTCAATCTGACGCCGAAATTGTAGAACTAATGAATGTACTAACCGACATCACTCATTTCATATATCTTAAGTTTTTTTAAGGTAATCTTCTATAGTCTATACTCTTCTATATATAAAAATCTTCCGTACATTCTCTCATGTATTTAATATATTTTTCTTTTATTTTATTTGTTTTTCAACAATGTTTTGAAACTTAAATGTCGACAATAACCAGACACGATGTTTAAGTTCGAAAATAAGGAAAAGATATGATCGACCTCGTAGAAAATGTCATTTTGTTTAATAATTATGTAATTTCGTTTAATAATCATGAAGTCATTGCGCATTTCTTTAACACATAGTTGTTGCATTTGGCGTGCATGTTTAACATGTGAAAGCAAAGCGTGCAAAGGTTAAAAACCTTTTACCGACAGTTTCGAGTACATTCCATGATCATACACAATTCCACTGTAATATCAAATTATCCAGCACGCACGCACGACTGACTAGTGTGCCACTGATAAGCGCTCCATGCTGTTGATGATATCATGCATTCAGAGAAAAGATAATGTTTAATAAATTCGTTGTCATAAAACAATTGAAAATATTCGCTATGGCATTTATGTAATTCTTTATATAGCGTGAGAGAATGCTGAACTAATGCAACATTATTAGATATATTCTGATAGCAACGCGGTTTTTAAAAACTTTATATTTGTTTGTTTAGAATATTATTTCATAATCACGAGAAATATTTCATTTAAAGATCAACGCTTTGAAAGACCACGTGTAATAAAATCATAAAATAAACAACAAAGCGCACAATGCGATGGTGCATTAGCATAAAGAAGATTACGAGATAACAACAAGATAAGCATTTTGATTTGCATTCATCGCGAGAAGTTGCAATGGCGCTCACAAAATTTGCGAGCGAACAATTGCAAGTGGATAATTATGCCGATCGTGACGAGTTTTATACGTTTCCGTCGCCAATTCAAGGACTTAAAAAAATAAAGGATTTAATTGCAGCGGGAATACTGACATTTATGCCAGAGCGGAATATAGACGAGGTAATAAACTGACGTCTCCCGTTTTCGAGAAGAATGAAGTCACGTCCTTAAGTGGAAGACGGGATTCGAGAACAAGAATCCGCGTCTCCGGGATCTTGCTGTATTACATACGTATGTTCGCGTTCCGTTAACGGACCTCGCTTCGCGAATTATGTCTGTCACCTACATATACGATACGAGAGTAGATGTGACTAAACGTATCCCGTTCTCGGCCGCGCTTGCATGTGGTGCTCTGAACCGCCGCTTTCCAATAACCTCCCTAACTCTTTAAGCTACAATTACAGTAACCTAAGTATCTTTTTATATGTGCGGTTCTGATAAGAATAAGAAAAAAGAAACTACAGTCTATTTATTATTAATTCTTATAGTACGGAGGTTACGCAGCTGAACCGTTCTGTTTGACCAAAACTTCCTATTTGATCTTAAACTATTGAGTAGTAGTGCAAAACATAATTGAGCTTACTTTTTAATATTTTAACTTTGCACCTAATTTTATAAACTCCAATTATTAAATTTGATTAAATTAATAATTGAATTTAATTCTTAGATTGGGTTGAATTCTTAAACATATTCTGGACTAACAAGTCTACCGTTAGGCCGCAACAATAGTTTTTGTGAGTGGATATTTATATATATCCACTTTTATATACTCCTATAATATACTCAAAGAGTTAAAACAAATTTATCTATTAAAATAAAAAAAACGGAACTAGAATATTTGTGTTGTGTGTTGTTTATCTCATTTATATATATAGACATTACTTTATCAACAAGAGAGAGAGAGAAAGAAAGAGAGAGAGAGAGAGAGAGAGAGAGAGAGAGAGAGAGAGAGAGAGAGAGANAGAGAGAGAGAGAGAGAGAGAGAGAGAGAGAGAGAGAGAGAGAGAGAGAGAGAGAAAGAGAGAGAGAGAGAGATCAGTCATTGTATTTATGATATTTTGTATTATAAAAATGCTCAGTGTTAAAATATAAAATTTTTCAATTTAATTTTAGTTTTGTTAAATTTACGTGTTTCAGAGTTAATAGATCTACGAAGTGTACCAAGTTCTAAGAGAATATTTATATGCAAAGGTTTTGTTGCATTTGTAGTGCGTTTTGCGTGCACCAAATATATCTTCTAGTAAAAGCGCAAGACAAGATATAGTTTGTTTGTTCGGTAACAATGCCGGAGCGTCATGGCTATTTCTAGATATTTACTATTGGACATCCGTTGTCAGCAAAACCTGAGACGTTGTAACAGACATCTAGTGCAAACAAGAATTATTGCTATCTCGCGTTTCTTAATCGGGAGAGTGTTTGAGCGCGCGAGAGGAAACTATATTATATTTTCAACAAGAAATATATAAGGCCTTTCGAGCCATTCGCAGGAAGTTTGTGCGGGAACTGTGCGTGTACATATATATATATATACACATGTAACGAATTCTACTCGTAAATTTTTAAAAGTGAGTGTTTTTTGAATTGAAATCTCAATTCTTAAATTCATACGGGATGCTGGATTTGTATCTCACATATGAAAGACCCCGATACCCCCCTAACTAATTTTAAAATATTGCGAAAAAAAACTCCTCGGCCAGAAGTCGAACCTGGAATCTCCGGCTTTCCGTGCCATCGCCTTCCCTGTTAGGTTACCGAGGCACTTGGGGTTAGTCTCGCAATACTTATACATATATCGAAGATGGTCTGATAATGTCGTTAACGCTAATTTTCAGCCAGCCATTTTATATTATATTTGTTTGAGAACTTGCGACAATTTCCTGGATTAACGTCGACTTTGCGTGTTGCTAGTATATATGTCTCAAATGTATCATGTATGTGTATGTAATATATTGTATCAAGCTGTTCTAAGACTTTCCAAGCAAAACCTTTGAACTCTTTAATAATAATAGAACAGCGTTGATAATTGCTGAATATTAAATTTGTAGAATAATCTTTCTTACCACACAGTACGAAAGAGAATGAATTTAATAAAAGTAAAAAAAGAAAGAGAAAAACTCAAGTTTATATAAAAGTTGTAACAGATGTATGAATATTACGTCGTACATGTCAAAAGCGTTTATAAATGTCGTTCTAGATTCACAAAATCATAATCTATCTTTTATTGATAAGGTATGCTAATTTACTCTAATATCCATGTTGGTTTTTTTATCTTTACTTACAAAAATGCATTAAGATATTTACTAGTAAAATACGCGATGACAGATATCTTTCATTTGCGGCTCAAATCGAGTGGAATGACTCAACTTTGTATTATTGTTATATGAAATCGTGACCGCGCACGTCGAGAGCATTAACATGTAGTTCAACAGAACAAATGACAAGTGTTGAAAATTTATACAAAAGTATGTATTTTTTTCAATAATGTACGTAAAACATCATATGTAAAACAAAGAGAAATAGAATCTCAATATGTAATAAAAATATTAGGTATATGAAAAGAGCATATCGATGTTCTTGCATGTAATAATAGTAAAAAAAGATGTAAAGGATTCCCAAAACATTTAAAATTTAGTAAAACGACAACTTACCTATATCAGTGATCGAGTTTTTTGTGTGATTTCGAGTTTATCTTTGATAATCAACAGTTCATAAATATCGATCATTGATTATTTGGTAAACAAAAAAGAAGTCAAACTAATAAATATATATAAGTCCGGTCATTAAGAGCCGATCGCAGGATGTTGTGCGGAGAAATGTGCGTATATATATGTATGTATACATTTATATATATATGCATTCACGTGTAAATTTGTCACGTGAGTTTTTTTAATTGAAATTTCAATTCTTAAGATCACATAGGATGCTAATTTTGCATCACATACATAAAGGACCCCGAATACCTCCCGAGATGATTCTCTATTAATTATTAATTGTTAAAAAAGAATTCGTTCGTACGCTCGTCAATAAATGCGATAAATTTTCTGCTGACTAAATCGAGCCGTTTGATTTGCGTGCACTACTTCAACTTCAGCACTAAGTTAGTCATCCGATGAGTACTTTTCCGATCAAAACTCGAGGAATCGCGCGTGGAATCAACAAATTTTCTATCACGTTTCTCGCGATGACATCAAACGGTCAATACTGGTCTTTGTCTTACTGTGTACAATGCTAACATTATGTGTTGAGATTTGATATATTATATCGTTTATGAATGTGCATAACATGGCTACCTACATGCTTCTTTCTTAAAAAAAAATGATTCTGTACTAATTTTTCGCGCAACTTTGTCCTTTAAAACAGTGTTTTTTACTTTTTGATTATGCAAATACATTTTTTTTTATATATGTCAGGAAGTAATTGATATAAAAGATTTTGATAAGTTTGTTATGTGATTTGTTATACAATTTTTTTATATAAAAAGTAACGCGTAAAAAATAATTGTAAATTAATATCTTTTCTTTGTGGAGTAACTCTCAGATATTAAATATTATATTTTCTTGTCAAGTGTTTTCAGCATTTTACGCAATAAAATGTTATCGGCAATACTCATGTGCAAAGCTAGAAATGACTAACGTTCGTAATCATTGACGTTAATAATAAACAAATCAAAGAAACATGTTTATATATGTGTGCGTATGTGGTTAAAGTTTTATAACTGTTTTAGCTGAACTAATTGATCCATTAATGCAACTTATTTTGATGATATATTTGCGCTTGTTTTTATTTTCTCACTGTGTGATACAATTATTATTTTTTTATTTTTGTTTGGATTTTAGCTAAGATACATAATATTATTTTTGTTTTATTTAGAAAGTTACGCAAATTATAATAATATAAAAAATTTGTTTTTAAACATATCGAGCGCAACAGATATTGTCACGTATACTAATTCTGATCCAGATGCTAAAAAATTACAAACTTCGTCATCTGATTAAAAACATATTGTTAGAAAAATATATTGATATAGGGTCCGGAAAATCGCTGCTAATATTTTGGGAAGTGATTGGGGATCCAAAAAGAAAAAAAAATTACATAAACATAGGTCCTGAAATAAGTCGTTTCCGAATTATAGCCACTTTTATGTTAAAAAATCATAATATTTTATAATCATAATTTATTTTATTGTGTTTTAACATAAATAACTTTATTTTGGACTATTTTAATAAAAGAATAAGGACCTGTATTCGTGCTAAAGATGGTCATTTTGAACATCATATCTAATTAAATTTAAATACCTGTTTATGTTCAAAATAACCACTTCAGCACGAATGCAAGTTTTTTTCTTCTATCAAAATAGTCCGAAATAAAGTTATTTATGTTAAAACACAACAGTTATTTATGTTAAAACATAATAAAATAAATTATGATTATAAAAAAATTACGATTTTTAAACATAAAAGAGGTTATAACTCGGAAACGACTTATTTTCGGACCTATGTTTATAAAACTTTTTTCCTTCTTTTTGGATCTCCAATCACTTCCCGAAGTATTGGCAGCGATTTTCCGGACATTCTGTAAATAAGTCAGTAAAAATATTTTTTGATACAAGTTATTATTTATTTATTTTTGTATTAAAAATTGCAATTGAATATATGTCACTTTTACTCATTATCAGCACACGGCCATTATTACTTTACTGATATCTTAAGTCCTCATTTAAGTTGTACTTTTTTTGTTATGATCGGAGCCATTGAGTTTGTATCCCGCACAAATTATTAAAGATATCTGGATATGATTGATAAATAATAAGAATTTTTTCATTATTATGGTCAATCTGTTTTATACTTTTTTAACGTATTTATAACTAACAAAATATTTTTACCTTTGTTTACAAGTAATTTGCTTTTTCACAGAGTTTTTTTTAAAAATCTGTTGAGATTTTTACAAGCCGGCGATAAATTATAAAAACGAGAATATATTTTTTAGGAACTAGGTCACCTGAACTGGGAATCAGTAACTAGGTCAAACGTGCCATTAGTCGCTCAGCTGGCAGCGTTATCGCAAATTTCGGAAATGCGTAACGCAAAACGAAATTGACAATTCAAAACTGCGTATTGGTGTAAAGCTAGTTACCCATTTAAAGAAAATGCAAATTCTAAATATAACTTTATTATTTGTCTATAATAGTTCTATAGGTTTTGATACGAGGAACGATTGATACGTATCCGAAACGTATTGATAGCGATAGTATCATAGATACATATTCTTGACGAAGTGCCAGAGATCGGAAATAACAAATTTTTTTTAAATGTCTAAAAGCCGAAACCTATATAGAAAATTTTTTTGTCGAAACTTTTCGAGAATCAATTAGAATTGTAGAAAAAGCGGCAAATGTGATTGTGTTTGACATGTTTATTCTTGATGTGAAATGTTAGCTTGGAAATAAAAAATGTTAAAAAATAGAAATCGAAATCGATATATTAAAGACTGTAACTTATCAAAAACTGTAAAACTTTTTTTGAAAATAAGATTTTATATATATTTCATAGTAATAAATATGAAACTTGACGTATGTGTGTGTGTGTGCAGATATTTGTCAAGTTTCTTACTTTGAACTCGAGACCTCTATATTCGCAGCCCCTGCACTCAGTCCGCGAGACCACTTGTGTTCCTTTGTCAAGTTTCTTACTTAATAATTCAATATATAATTGAAGTAAGTAGCAAAAAGATTTTTGGTAAAATGGGGTGCTAAAGTAAGTATTCTATCTTTTTTATTTAGATGTTTTTTAGGAATTGAACGGACCATTAATATCACTTAGCAAGAACTGTAAAATTAGTGTGAGTGCAAATAAACTTATATTAAAAATTTGCATTTGTTTTAAATAAGATGTTAATTTTACAAATTGCGTGTATTATTCACAAACTTTGGTCGATTTTATTATATATGTTTATAATTTCAATATCTACTATTATTCAATATTATCTGTTATTAAAGCAGTTACAATTCCAATTGCAATGTGTGGCTTATTCGTTAGGCAAATAGATTTGTAAATAGAAGTGTAAATTGTAATTAGAATTGTAAATAGTACATGACGATAATATTCAACAATAACAACTAAACACTTTGTTTGATTCAGATTTGCTCTTAAAAAGAATGTTGAAACACAAAATATGCATAAAGTTTTGTCATTTTAAACTCTTCACGAAAATGTATAAAGTTCTTCAGAAAGAAACCTTATATAAAGAAAAATTTGAGCGAAAAATGAACCTTGGAATTTTTCTGCAGTAATTTTTCAAATTAAATAAAACAATGTAATAGAATAGACATTCTAATTTCTTGTTAGTTCCAAGATATGATCATAATTGGACATTGCTAGATGAGAATATCAGTAAAGATATGAAGTAGACAAGTTATTCTTTGTTATCATTCATTTCTCTGTACTGTTGTAGATCTGCGCGCTAAATAGCGGCCTAACAGAATTGCATATCTTATTGACCTCGAGACATGTCAGACTAAAATCAATCTATCAGAAGAGACAACGAATCGTCCTGTCACAAATAATCTCGAAATATACTCGAAAAACTATTGCAAACTATCAGAGTACATCGAATTCCGTTGTATCACAATATATTGTTTAATTTGTGTGTGCGTATATGTGTATAATAATTAAACAATCAAGTAAATTGTAGAGACATTAGCTTTTTTTTATAGCTTTTATTTTTTGGTTAACATTGAATAAAATTATTTTACCTTGATCTTGTTAATATGCGGTAAAAATAAATGAAAAAGAAACAATCATATGAACATTGCAACTCGTTTTTCGTCTAAATCCGCTTTCCTAACGTTAAGTAGAATCAATTAAAATTTCACTAATTGATTCAGTCACAAAAAATTTTACTGGTAGTGATAATATCACTAATTCGCAATGAGAATGCCTCTCTTAAGAAAAGTGAATCAGTAAAACTTTCACTGATCGATCAGTGACAGATTAGTTTCACTAGAAATCAGTTAAAATTTCGCTGATTTCATGACAAATAGTTTCACTGGGAATCAGTAACAATGTCACTGAATGCCATTAACATATTAGTTTTAAAATAATTACTCTCGAGAGTCTTAATAGCTGAATTGATAGAGCGCTCACTTGGTAATCATTAGCAAAGTTCCAGGTTCAGTCTAGGTGATTCCTGGCGCAATGGGTTTTTTCTACAAATTAATATTAGGACTACTTTATATATATATAAAGAACAATGGATAAAAATATTTCTCTTATTATTATTTATTATTTATTAATTATTTATTATTCTTATAATTTAAAGTACATGTTTACAACGCGAAATTTTTTGTCTCAAACAATGCTATATTTAAATCAAATATATTTTGTTACATTTATGTTACAAAATGATTTTTTCATTAAATAATGCTTATTAAAATAAAATATTATTTTGTTGGAATAAATTATTTCAAACATTTGTATTGTTTCCGTCAAATAATTTGATTTATTTTAACGTAACAATATAATTTTTATTCAACAAAATTGTTGTTTGTTATAAAATTAAATTGTTTGAATGCAATAAATATGAGTCAAACAAATCGGATTATTACATTTAAAGAAACCGTTCTCTCTGTGTACCTAACTTACTTCTAATCAAGGATATTAATAGTGATACCTAAATAGTAAATTATTCTCGAAAATTGATATTGACGGTGATAAAACGGTAAATTATTCTCGAAAATTTATATTGTATTAGTTTCCGATATATTTTTTCTTCCATACTGTTTACTATCAACTTGGTATGTACGAACACTGTTGCATATTTGCTCTTTATCAAAGCATAAATTAAAGCATTTTTAAACCTTTTTTATATATAAGCCTTTTTTATGTTTAAATAAAGTATGATGTCCGCAATCGAGAATCATATTGAATTACAGAGCAAGATCGTGCCGAAGAGTAAAGAAGCCAGCATATTTAATTTAAACAGAACGCGTAATTGCATGACAGTTTTAGCATTTCCGCTTCTGGCACGTGTGTTTAAACAGAGGTTACAAATTGTATGTAGGATGAGGTCACGCTTATTTCGTGTATCGCATATAAGTATGTATATGTATGCTTATCTATATTACTGTATACACGATGAGAAAGAAGAAGTAATCACTACAGTTTTTGCAGAAAATATAAAAATTTTTACAAATTTTTGTACAAGCAAAATTAAAAGATAAAGTTATCATTCAGAATATATAAATACAAAACATACAGACAACTATTGAATTAGAAACTTCCAAGAAAAATAAAGGCTATCAAAAAAATGTAGCATATATTTAGAATAAATGTACTCGTATTTTTAAAGAAACGATCTTCTACTTTAAAGTTAAGTAAATATGCCAATTGTCGTCATAACATAAAAATTTTTTTAACTTACAACAGACTTGATTCTGTTAGAGAATTCTAACGCGCAAAAGAGAGTTAAGGTCGCCATCGCGCTGAGCGATGCATGACGTCAGTCTGATATTTATGAGTCCGAAGAAACCGAGCTCGCGCAAATAAGTGAATCGTGTTCCAAATAGATTCGTCGTTGATCGCAACCATTTTCACCGGCGATTCTTCAAATACTTTGCGGTTCAAGGTTTCCGTTGTAAGGTTTTTCATGCGTGCTTTTATTGATCGCGCTGACTAATAATTTCCAAGGTAATAGCTTTTGAGGTGATCCTTGGACAATGACATTTTAATGGTCAGCTCCACAAAGCCGTTAAATATTTAGCAGCAAAGTATGTTTATCTGACAATTTTGTTTTGCTTAGATTCAATCACTTCATTTTTTTCAAAGGTTTTTGTTTTAGAAATATCATATTTTTAGCTTTTTCAGATTACTTACGTAACTTATGTATCTTATGTGAACTTATTTTTAGTGTGAAATCTTTGTCTATTATGGTATAAAAATAATAAATTAACATGCAAATACTTTTAATTTGACAAAATGTTTTCAATGCGGTTGCACGAATAATATTGGGTCATTAAGTACGAAATTTGACAATTGTATATGTACACACATAATGTCAAGTTTTGTATTTAATAACCTAATATATGTATGTATTTGTCGAGCAGAAAGTTTAATAATAAGAGATTTTTTGTTGACGGAACGACATAAAAGAAAGTTTTTTTTGGCAATAAAAATTTTTTAAAATTAAAGATAAAGCCGAACTCTCTGATTTTGTTGCCGATTGGTATACTATTATATTTTGGTACGCTGATTACGAATATGATAGTGAAAATTACCGACAAGGTCATTTCCAAAGTCAAAACTCAAAACAACTAAAAAATTATCGCGTTTTTTAATATTATTTTGGTAACTATTTATGTAACAAAAAATGTTTCAAATAAAAAAGTTGTAGTTCTTGAAAAAATACATCATTTATGTTGCATTTTTTGCATAGAACCACTAATTTTCTAAAAAAAATAAGGATATAGGAATATAGAAAAAACTTCCCGGTAAAGTTGCACGGTAGCTACTCTCTCTTTAATCTTTATGAAAGTTGATATTTGTATGTAATTTTATCCGCTAAAAACGAATGTAAACGAATTTTTTGTCGGTCAAACACACTTAATCCGCCATCTTGAAAAATATGTAAAAAAGCGTCTTTTACAATTAGTATTATAGAGAAAGTGGAGGGGGAGAGGCAAAGCCATAGAGCTTATACTAATGAAGAGGTCATGCCTATATGCTAACCATAGAAAGGGCCGCGCGAGGAGCAACAGAGAGATAGATATATTCTGCCTCAACTGTGGCTCCCCCACTCCGTGCTCTCTGTTATTCTCTTCTATAAGAAGTGCCCACAAGTGAAACAGAAAAATATATCTCTCTTTGTCGATCCTCCTTGCGCTCCCATAGCCTCTCCATGAGTATAAGCTCTATGGGCAAAGCCTCTACAGGAGAGCAAAGCCTCTTTGCCTACACACTTACAGCACAAACATAAAAAACTAATAATATATGAATATAAGGACATGAAGAGCCGTTCGCAGAATGTTGTGCGTAAATGTGAGAATATATTGTATATGTGAATGCATATATATATATATATATATACGGCTCTTTATGTCCTTATATTCATATATTATTAGTTTAAAAGACTTATAGAGCCTGAGAGTAATCTCTATTTATCACTAATTGTTAAACATAAAACAGTTTCGTTTTATATTAAAAAATTTTGGTTTTTGTTTGTGATGTAAATGTGTGGCAGGAGGGCTGCGCCTCTTGCACCCCCTGCAAGAAACCTAACCTAACCTAACCTATCCTAATTTTAACTTTGTGTCACTACAATATTATTAATGTCACAAAGCATGTGTGCTTCATCTGTGTAATATTTGGATTGGAGCGATTCGGACGTTTGCATACACTACACACTTACATCACAAAAAAAAACCAAAATTTTGTAACAGAAAAACAAAACTTTTTTATGTTTGTGTTGTAAGTGTGTAGGCAAGGAGGCTTTGCTCTCCTGTAGAGGCTTTGCCTCTTCTCCTCTACTTTTTTATCGGATAATCATGAAAAACGCTTTTTTGTTTTTTTCAAAATGGCAGATTGATTGTGTCTGACCGACAAAAAATTCTTTTATATTCGTTTATAGCAAATAAAATTACATAAAAATACAGAGTTTCATAAAGATCGAAGAGGGAGAGAGTAGCTACTGTGCAACTTTACCGGGAAGTCTTTCCTATATTTCTATTATCTCATTTTTTCGAAAACTAGTGGTTCTATGTAAAAAATGCACACAACATAAATGATATATTTTTTCAAGAACTACAACTTTTATTTGAAACATTTTTTTGTTACGTAAATAGTTAGCAAAATAATATTAAAAAACATGATAATTTTTTAGTTTTTTCGAGTTTTGACTATGAAAATAGCCTTGTCGGTAATTTTCATTATCATATTCGTAATCAGCGCACCAAAATATAGTACTATACCAATCAACAAAATCAGAGAGTTCAGCTTTTCGGAACTTTATCCGAAACCTAACCTAACTAGCGCATCTTCCACTATTATTTCTTTATATTTATCTGTTAGATACAATTTACGGTACCGAGAGTGCCGTGTAATTTATCTTTATATATTAATTTAGATTAATATATATATATACATATGACATTTGTCGTAGATACATATATATATATATATATATATATATATATACTCGTATATTGTATATATTGTAAATGTTTTGTGTTATATACAGCAACGGAATGGGAGGAACTAATAGAATAATATGTGCATACATAGACAGCATATAGGCTGCGTTCGGGCAGCGCGCTATCCGCGCTATTGTATTCCGTCGGTACGGCGCGACAGACTGGGCTGTCCTTACGCTGGATGCACGCTGATTAGCGGATCTTTATTAATTCATATTTCGTTAATTATTGCGTATCTTCCAAAGTGTATATAGGACTTTTCATCTTAGAATAACCCCTTCTTTTTGCCACGAGCGGTAAGACGGTCATTATGGGACACACTCTGTATATATATATATATTTATACCGCAACAAACATCTAGCGTAAGGCTCTCGTGACCGTTTAAATTCTCGCGTAGTTTGAAACTTAAGAGCCTAAAACTCTTTATTAATTGACATAAAAGAAATTTTGACGTGATGATCTATTGCTCTGCGTAAGTGATAGAAATTGAATAATGAAGATATTAATTTGATTTATGTATACGTGTCAAACAAAATATTTAAAAAAAAATCTCCGCGAGCGATTGATCAAGTCTAAAAATATATGGCTTTTATGCTTTTAATTAAAGATACTTTGGAAGACGGTACGGTGCTACTACGAGATGGTATTGAATTACGGAACGTATACGGAACTTGGAAGGTATCTCAATTGAGCGCGCAAAAGCTTACGCCATGATAACTTGAGACACGAATCTCATCGACTTTATATTTACAATCTACTTGCACATGTCAAGCTATCAGGAAATTATATCATTTTTGACCTTTATTAAAATTTGACCTGTTTATCTCAATTTAGTAAAATAATTGTGTAAGATAATTATGTTCTTATCTGTGTTAATATTTTTTGTTCCAGTTTAGAAAATAAGAGTTTACTTTTGTTTTAAATATTATATAAAAAAGAAATACATGTTAAAGAGGAGATTATATATTCTACAATAATTATATATTATACAATCAAGATACAAACATTCTAAAATAATTTTATTAACTTATGTTATGTACATCTTCAAGTAGAAAAATATTTTATCAATAAGTATTCATCAATAAGTATTCATATTGAATAATTAAATTGTAAATATGTATATATAGAAAGAGAGAAAAAGAAAGAGAAAGAGAAAAAGAGAGAGACTCAAATTATTATATTATATAATTTACTGAACTGACAGATAGATATAGTTTCCCGATAATTTTAAACACAATCTCATGTTGTTATTCTAGAATATCAAAAAAATTTCCGAAAAATAATCTTTAACCTTGAACGAGTGCATTCAAATTCTCATCGGAATGTTAAATCATCCCACAACTTTCCAGTGATTTGTCAGAAAAGATAGAACTATATTACTTCACAATGAGACAGCAAAAAAGCATAAATAAAGAGCACATTTAGCTATATTGATAATCCTAACAAACTAGTAGATCACCGCCACCTCATTTCTTTGTACAATTGCCATGCACGCATCGTGGCGCGGTGGGGAGGCTCGCGGAGAAGCACGGCGAGTGAGAAGGGGTGACTGAGTACAACTACTACTATATTGATCACTGACCTTTCCTGCGACCGAATGGCCCAAAGAACGTGCCGTTCTTGCCGATGACGTTATCATCGATGTACTTGAGCAGCTTCGTGGTGTCTTCCCCTTTCTTGGTGGCAATTGACTTGACAGGGCGTGGTGGAACAATCCTCTGATTACCAGCGGTTGGTGTTTGAACAACGCTGATGCTGGTGGTGAGGATCGTGGTGGTGACAGTGCTGTTGGTTGTAGAAATCACCGGGTTGTTAAGAGCTACACTGACAATAGCGGTAGTAGCAGCGGTGTTAGTTGTGGTCGAGCTTAATGACGTTGAAGTTGCAATCGACTGGGTGGCCTGTTGTAGGTCGATGCAACCGGAGGACACGGCATTCGAAGGACACGAATTCTCCTCCGACGAAGAGTTAATCCCGCGTTGCGAGCCGCTCCAGCTCTTACCACAAGAAATCTTCACCGAACAACTCATCCTCTCATAGTAGTAATTACAGCAGAGTTCATAGTCAAAGGCGATCAATCGAATGGTATATCAATCATATAGAATTTTCGGACAAATATGAATAATCACGGGACTCTCTTTCACCTCTCTTTCACTTGCGTATTCCTATAAAATACACGGGAGTAGCTTGCGAATTCGCGATTTGTTTGGATGACACGTGTTTTTATCAATGTTCCCGACAAGAAAAGCGTTTTGCGCGATATCACGGAAGCAAAGATCACGGATAACTGTTTCAGATTTGTACGAGATGACGAAAATGATTTTTTTTGCTGTAAAAATTTTCTCCTCTTTAACAGCTCTGAAATGTGCTGTTTTCCCATTCAATCTTCTTTGCTCGATCTGCTGTTCCGAGTCTTGCGTAACAATATCAGACCCGTATATCTCCAAGTGAATGACCAACGCAATTCACAATCTGGACGTCTTATGTCTCTTGGTTTTTTACCGATGAGAGAATTTTGTGATAAGTATCGATTATACAATATCGTCAGAACGAACGTCAACTTCAATGATGAAGTAGTCGCGGACTACTACTTCGAACGATTGACAAACAATATGTACAATCTCTTCGAGTGCCGAGGCGAGACTGAATGTCTGGTGGACGAGCTGCCCGGTTCACCAGTGACGTCACCTTAGCCACGCAGGCGCCTGAGAGTCTCGTCATGCCGCGAGCGCATCTTCTTGGGAACGAGAAGTGCGCGTCGCGTGTTATCGCGAGTGAACTCTTGCGACGCAAATTGTCGAGAATTTGCGAGATGTGCTCCCGACTTGTTATCGGGCTTCCCGAAGTCTGTTTGCCGATGAATTTTTGGAGCATCGCTCCGTTTGCTCCGATAACATCATCAACAACTTGTGGCAACAATACAATATGCGTGATAATGCATTCTCGTCTCTCATATGATCATGGTGGTACTTGACAAAGTCATGTAGACTATTCGATTATTAACCATATTCTATTGATTATATGATGTGATTAAACTTGCAACGCCGTATTTACGTAGCGCGAACGTGAATAATCGATTTTGCAAGTGAAACACGCGTTTGCTTTAGACTAAATTAATTAAATGGAAATCAAAAAATAGATGATTAACTTTGTTAAATTTATATAGTTAATAGATGATTAACTTTGTTATTTTTTTATTTATAGTGCTTCAAAATGTATGTTTAAAGTGTATAGTATAAATAGTATAAATGTATAACACTGTCCTTATTTTAGAAAAAAAAACAATTATTTGAATAAATTAAGAAGGAAAGTTACAAAGTAATAAGTTGGATGAAGAAATCTCTTTTTTCCGCTATTAAAAAACTTGAAGCTCTAATTTATATTAAAACAGTTTTATTGCATTAGAAATATTTTATTCGGTATTTAAATGATTTGTTTTTACTCACTATAATATAACAATGATATAATGAATTCCTCTTGTTTTCGTATTTTATAAGCAAATAACGAGATTGTCCAGTTGGATCATATCTCTAATGCGACCCTACGGGTTAAGGTTCCAGACATGTAACAACCGTTTTATCAAGAAGAAAAATACGATTAATCCAATTAAAATATTTAATCAATACTTCTCTCATTTTCGTTATTGTACATGTGTCGGCGCAGTAACACGATGACAAATTGGATGAATGCACATATTGGAGTATACAAGATAAACTTTATGAAATCAACAGATAAATAATGCGATACGTACATATATTTATACATCTGCTTTTCACGTGACACGCTCGTAATATCTCTTTAACAGCTAAATAATTATCAGACAACATGTACTTCTTCTTGACGGATAGGCAATCACGTGATCAAAGTCAAACATAAACAGAACCTGTGCGGTGATAACCGTGAAATCATTGTGGTCGAAAAAAGTTCTATGTAAAAGAGAGTTTTCAAAAAAGCTCTCAAGAGAAGAGATCGTCTTAAGCAAACAAAACATTAACAGATTAAGTCAGCTAAACAATATATACATATAAAACTTGCTCCTAGCAGTATCTTTTTTAGGAAAGTATAAAGTAAGAAGAGCGGATGGAACTGCAAAAGTCTCTTGTGTTACCTAAAATCTTTTTTAGGAGAATATAATAGTAAAAAATTATTTCTTCTTAACGTATCTTTTAACACAAGAAATTCTACGCAACATAATTTATGTGAAAGTAAAGAATTATTTTTATTGTTTATATTTATTTACTTATTTATTTTTTGTTTAACTTGAATTCTTCAAAGTATTCTTCACGCACCTAAACAGCATACTGTGACACGTTTAGAAAATTGTAAGAACATATAAAAGTATATAAATGTATGCGTGATCGTGTCTAAAAGACGATCTCTTTTAGATAATATATTTTATGCCATAGACTTATATAGAACCTTAGATTGAAAATTGCGGGATAACGAACTCGCGACGATTACAGATTTGACTAACTTCGCGTACGACATTTGGAACAAGTAGCGGCGCCGATACGAACAGTTGATGAGGTATACTCGGGGTGACCATTGTTTTTGTTTCAGTAACTTATCGTTACGCGTGCTATTATGTATACGAGAAGATAACATTTGCGCGCGAATATTTACTCACCGTGTATACCAAAGAAACAAAAAATATGTGTTCAAAGACGCGACGTTGATTAATCTCAAACAAATATCTTTAGAAGTTAATATTGATTAATGAGAAACAACTTCTGTTTATTACAAAACTATCTTATTGACAATTATTTGTTATTGTGTCTTATGTTGGATATACTTTATGTATTAATGTACATATAAATAACGTACATTAAACATAAATGTACGTACTTAATATCTATACATAATGTATAATTAATTTAGACATCTACTTTTTTAGTAAACATATAAATTGTATTATACCTATAGATATCTGCTGTATTTGACACGTTATATAAAACATTTTTTTATTTTTTCCTACTAATTACTAAATAATCATCTACAACAAACTGTAATATAATAGTTATCAGAATACCTCGTGTCAGTTAATCGATCATATACAGGGTGTCCGACAATTACTTTAAAATATTTCGTAGGCAGGTAGAAGGAGTAAAACTGAGTCAAAAAAGTCTTGAACCATTTTTTTCTATTACATATAATAAAGAAGTAGTTATTGAATAAATCAAGCCAATCAGCGCCGACCTTTAGCCGAACGCACGTTAGTGAACCACGCGCCTGGTATGCGTGAGCGCTCTGCGCGGCTCACTGACGTGCGCCCGGCTAAAGGTCGGCGCTGATTGGCTTGATTTTTTTCAATAATTACTCCTTTATTATATGTAATAGGAAAACATGGTTCAGGACTTTTCGACTCAGGTTTACTTCTTCTACCTACTTGCGAGAGATTACACTAATTGTCGGACACCCTGTATATTAAATATATAAATAATACATATTATATGTATTGTACTAAGTTGTGTATAGATTATGTTGTTTGATCGCGAAATCGAAATCATTATTTGTACTTTTAACTTGTGTAATACAAAATTAACAAGTTATATACAATTCAGAAATTATTAATTATAGTCACATTTATACTAGTTAAATAATTTATAAATATAATAGATAAATATGTAAATTAGTTTATATGTATAATTTAAAAAATTTACAAGATAAAAACAAGTAATAGAATAGACTGCTAATATGAAATAGGGGCTTCTTTTTAAATAAACAACTGCACTCTGGTGAAAACTGCTAGAAGTTGTTATATTTGTTGCAAAACCGAGTTATAACGAATAACAAATCCAGTGCAATAGTGGCTTTCTAAGGCTGTGTTTCTAAATTCACTGCAAGTTCTAAAAATGTATAGTTTACATATGTTATTTAATTATCTTACGTTTTCAATAGGAATAAATTTTAAAACACAGTCTAAGACTTATAAATTATTTACTTATTTATATTTGTTATTACTGAAGATATTACAGGCTTTAACTTGTTTCTATAAGTTCAAGATAAGTTTTTTACATTCTATAGAGGCTTTCAGTAATATTGCATGAATAATGTTACGCTGGGTACAGTTGCGAGTTTTATAATCTCTCTCTCTTGAAATATTCCACTTTACCTGCACATCTTAATACACAAACAAATTTCTCTATTGACACGGGAAAAATTTGTTTGTATATTAAGATGTGCAGGTAAAGTGGAATATTTCAAGAGATTATTTAGGAAATATATTTTCTCTTATCTATATTTATTTATGATCAAGCACAAATATAATTTTTTTAAAATTAATTACTATTTAAATTTAATTATACAATGTTGTGAATATCTTATAAATTTCTTATATTTTTATAGACATCATCTTTTAACAGAAAAACAATAAAAATATGTTATTTTAGTTTTTTATGTGCCGTTATTTTATAGATGAACTTTAACTGTATTTTGATCAATTTACATAAATAAACAAGGCACTGTATTTATTGTTTTACTACTGGTACTATTTTTACTTTAGTACTGGTACTATACTATTGTTTTACCTTACTGTTGGTAAAATTTGTTTCTATTTTCATATTATAACTATTAGTTTTTTTATTTCCCTTTTTTATGTTTTTGTTAATATTAGAGTTAGAGTTAAAAATATTTGAGACTCATTAATTGGATGTATTAGACCTAATACGTCTCTCAAGAATTTTGCATAAAATTAAAAGTCTGAATATACATTTATAACAGATTAATGTTAATTTAAAAATAAATATTTCATATGTTCCTTTATTTTGTCTTTATTCTATACATAGGATGCGGTAGGACACGTACTTTTCTTATTAGTAAATATTTCACTTAAAACAGTTTCTCGCACTCACACTTCAGGATTATCAAGAGGCACGGTAGTGCCTCGCGCCAAGTTTCACGCGCAACAAAGTTGCGCTCGAACTGCGCGAGCACACCGTGCCTATTATACGCGAGATTCATGCAAAATAGAAGTGGGAAGATTTTCTCAAGGCAATATCTA
>NW_018021106.1:0-10159 GCF_002006095.1 Pseudomyrmex gracilis
TACTTTGATGTTTGCTTTGCGCTTATTATATTTTTTCTTGTTAGACTTTAACTTTTTCACACTGAAGAAGGTCCAAACTTGTGGACTGAAACGTCTGTATATTGAATAAAGACTACTTTTTATACACGACCAACCTGTATTTTACTGCTCGTATCGGCCTTATGACTTATTTTTTTATATACACGCTTATTCCCACACTACATCCTGGTTTAGGCTCTCATGACCATTGATATATATATTTCTGATGCGTATATGGTTATACTTGACTCTGTTGTAAGTCGAGCTTGTGTTCTGTTGTTTAATTATGTTATGTGTTATCATTTTATTTAAGTGGATTATGCAACACTGTTTACATTCGGGTTTTAGTTACTAGGTGTAGTATTACGTTCAAAGAGGACTGGAATTCGGTATGAATGCCTAGTCAGCAGTCACGAAGTGATATGCGACCGCGCGCACAAGAACGCACCTGTCGAAGGTCGCACATGCAGCCGAAAAGATGCAATGGTCTGCATTGCACTTTTCGAGAACCGGATGTCGCCTGGTTTTTCTCGGCCAGAAGTGATTAGCTGAGGAATGAAAGCCGGTGTCGTAACAGGCGCAAGCAGAATCGTTCCGAATAGTGTCGTGACCGGAGGTTCTGCTCGACGGAGCATCTATACTTGATATTAAAATTAGAAACCAAGGTTGAATAAAAGTGTAAAACTGAAGATAATAAAGGAACCTTGATTGTATTTCTGACGCTACAACTACAACTCTTATTATTAAAAAATTGACTTCTTCCTGACGTCCCTTCTCGCGGCATCTAAAAGATTCCACGGGATAACAACCCCGAAAAGCGAGTCAGTGTTAGTGTTTTGCGAAAACCAGTCGGAACAAAGCGAAATGGTAGACGGAGTTGGAGAGATAGAGTTGTCGGAACAGTGCAAGTTAGTAATGTTAAGTATATTAATTCACACTAACAAAGTAATAAACGGTGTGCAGATTAAACCATATTTGCCGCGATTCAATTTTTCAAGAGTTAAAGCAATAAGTCGCGCGGCTAGTAGTAAGCTGGTAGAAATAGAAAGTGTAACAAAAAATAAAACGCCAATAAGGAAATTGCAGGCGGAAGTAACAGAGTTAACAAACGAGTTGGATAAAAGTTCCATTTCATTCTATAAAAATCCGCACTTTATCTACCCAACGATGTCAGGCATTACAATAGCAATAGTAATAGTAGGAATACTCGTTTATAAATTAATTAAAAATAAGAAAAAACGGGAATTAGCACGCATCACCGTGGAGCTGCGCAATGCAGAACGACGAGGAAAATGAAGAAATGCTCATGCGCAGAGCACAGAAACAGTAGCACTGTAAATATCGAGTAGCCGCACAAATTAAGTAGTAACAGAATGTAAAACAGCGTTTTATAGTTGTAAAACAATGGTTGTGGGTGTCGTAGTTGTAATCATAGTTGTAATCAAAATATTGTAAAAAAAGTCGTAATCGAAGTATTGTAAAAAATTGTAATCGTAGTGCTCTAACGGAAAATGTTGGTTGCGTACATTTTTCTTTTTCTCGAAAAGAGGGAAATGTGCAACAAGTTTGGTATTTAATTGTTAAATACAAAGAGATAGGAGTTGGAACGGGCTATTGAGTAATGTGATGAGCTATCACTATCGTCAGTCCTCAATGATCCGAATTAGGGTGGAACCACAAACAATTCTTAGAAGAACTGTTGGTGACCACGGAGACGACACATCACCGCATTGTTAAAAGTGCAACGCGGCGTGTGTCGACATCGGCAACTGGTACGGCCGTTGCTAGGGCCAGTGAACCTGCTGAATCAGCGCGATCGATTACTATAAATCGATCGCGGGATCAAAACAAGGCAAACTGACTGCTAGCTCACTGTGTGGCTCCGCAAGCCGGAAAGTTTACCGCAGTGAGTAACAGACAGCCGTATAAAGAACGTTTGTACAAAACATTGTAAGGAGCAGGAACAATAAAGATATTTCTCGAAATTCGAGTAAGAATAGAACTTACTCTGATTCACCAACCCCTCGATTTTCAACAATACTGATTATTATGGTCAATTTATAATAAATATATACAAAATGATATATAAAAATATGTATACACATTTATATATGTATCATTTTTATAAAATAATAATTATATAGTAAATAATTATATAGTAAAACTGTTATACACACAGTGTGTGTGTAACATTATTCCCTTAATAATTTAATATTATACATAAATATAATATATTGATAATATTATTGTAATATTGTATTATATTGTAATATTGTATAATATTATTGTAATATTGTATTATATTGTATTATATTGTAATATTGTATTATAATATTATTAATATAGTGCAATTTTTTTTACTGTAATATTTTTGTAATATTACGTGGTATGTGAGATGTATACATTACATATATAGATATTTATGCGTACTAAAAGATATTAAAAGTAATAAAAAGATATAGTAAAGACACTTTTAATAATTCAATAAGTTCTCAAAAATATATATATCTACAATATACGTCTAATGGATATTTACAATACTATAGATATTTATTTATAGATTTTAGATTTATATAAAATCTATAAATAAATATCTATAGTCAACATAGCATGGATATGCATTAGACATTCATCCGTCATCCATCATAGAGATGGAGCTTTGGATGTTGTATATGGGTCTCCAATAGACATCATGTTCTGTGTGGGACATGACGAACGAGTTACTATAACTATTTTTACGTCCTAGGAAGTCCACTCAAATTAAAAGTAACATTTTAGTTTTTACTGTGTACATATTAAAAATCCTTGAAATCTAAGACATCAAGGTTTACAAATAATTTCTTACTGAGTGAGTTTGCATAAAATGACCTTGAAGTATACAAAATATTTTATTCGGATAGAGAATATAAAACAAAATACGAGATAAAACTAAAATACAAGTGCTTTAGATATAGGTATTAGCAAATAATAATAAAAGTCTTTTCTTTCATTTAAAAACATAACACCCATCTCATAAATGTGCACTTTGCGCATAAAGAAGAACCTTGTTTCGCAGAAGTAGAAATTGTAAGAAGTAAAATACGGGATTAGGAAAGGACCGTGCTTGCTATGGAGACGACTTCAAATGGATTTACTCGCAGCAAAGTGAGCTCAGGTCGGTCGCGGCCGACGTAATCGCTAGAATCCATCCTGTTATAACTTATGCAAGTCTTCGCATAATCCAGAAGCGTCCACCTTCTGTGTTATACATTTTCAGAGTATACCATAAAGCGCGCTGAACATGTAAATTTAGTGGCGCTGTGCGGATTTTCATTTCAAACGAAGGCAATGATTATGCGAGGGCGCAACAATTTTTGTACGATGGATATTCATGATTGTCGTCAAGCATGACGCTTACATGAATGAAATTTATTTTGCGTAACTGTGAAATTTTTTTAGCTTGCATTAATAACACTTACACAACACCTACGATTAATAATTTCTTGTAGATCATATTATATATTTGAAATATTTTCTCTAAAATAGTAAAAAAATAATAAAAACATAAAAAACTGCTAACTAAGAACAAGTAAAGAGGAATAAGTAAGAAGAATAACGTAGTGTATTTATTTTTAAATAAAATAAAATATAAAAAACCTTGATGGTATGTATATTGATGACTTGTATATTTTTACTTGATGTTTTTAAAATAAAATTTACATAGTTATATTATACTCATAATTTATAAAGGATTACGATAGGACTTTATTTGATTTATAGTTTATTTTTTGATCATTTCTATGTAAATCGTTAGATTCGACAGTTTCAGGTCGTAAATTCACAATATAAAATGGACACACACATATACATGCTCGTTACAATAGCAATTCCGCAAATTATTCTCGTTTCGCAAACGCTTCTCTAACTTGATTATATATTAATTTGTAATTATTGTCAAGTGGAGTGCATATTTCATTCAGAGATTGTCGTAATTATAATAAAGCGTTAACTAAAAGTACGAATTTAAATATGATTATTTCTAATTATATATCTGCATTTAATCACTAATTACGTTTCTGATTTGCAGTCGTGTTCGACTGAACTAAATCAGATTACACATATATTATGTTACTACGTCAATTTTCTCCTCAAATTTATCTAATAAGATTTTCTAATAAATGTTTTTTCTATTCAAAACTGTTTTAAATTTGCATATTATTTAAGCTACTATCGCTAATTTACAAATAATTTTTAAACAAATTATCTAAAAAAGAATAAATATGTTCTGTCCTTTGCTTAAATGAATTTTAAGTATCTTAATCAACGCTGAGACTTAACGACGTTAGTAGCGTCAACAGGAATTTTTCTATTTCTTTTTACGCCATTAGTGTTTTCGCTTTGTTTTCTTTAAGAGAAAAGCAGGGTTTACAACAAGTTGTAGCATGTGACGATAAGGGGATAAATGTTTTGACCGTGAGAAACTTGTTCTAGTAAGGAGATGCAGAAGATACAGGTTGCGCGTACATACGCGCTCGAGCGGGCAGCAGGATAAACCTCCCGGAAATCGCCAACAGTTTTCAACATTCACTAAAAGAAGAAGGCAAAAGGGGAAGAGAAGAAAAGGCATCCTTGGAAACCCGGGTTTCCTCACTTGGCGTCGTTTCCTTTCTTCTCTTCACCTGCGTCCTGTTCACTTAACGTCCCTCTTGCTTCTTACCAGCCTTTCTTTTGCTCGCCTCGCACAAGTTTCCGCAGTTTCTATCTCTGCTTATACACTCGCTCTACTCGAAGCTTTTATCTTGCTCTTATCTTTCTAGAGAACAACGCGACACAACGCCTCCCGGGAAGAATTCACCGTGGTCTTGTTCGGCGCTTAAACTAAAGTTTAAGCCGCATCATTGAATCCATCGATCTTTCTTTCTCCCTTTTTCTTCCCGCGCGTATCCTGCTACAACTATTTCTTCAGTTTTCTCGTACTTTTTTTTTTTCTTTTTTTACGCGTTTTATTCGCTGTTTCCAACCTGTTAGTCGCGCATTTGCCAGCGATTATTATATTGCGGTTTTTTTAATTTACGATTTAATTCGCGATTTTTTTAAATTCACTATGAACGAACATGCTATGAACGAACAATTTTTTCTTCGTGCCTCACTTTTCACTTTTTGTTATGTTTTTGCGTTTTTATTTATAAACTGTTTCCCTTAGTTTATTTCGTCTTGCAGTGTCCCGCTCTATATTAAAACTTCGCGTTCCTTTGTCTCTAACTTTGCCGCATCGCCTACGCGTCTTACCTCATTTCTTCGTTGTTCCTCTTATTTTCTATCATATATCTCATCTTCCTTATTTGATCTCGTTGCCACCTTGCTACTTCTAGTTTATTCATTCTCTTTCAAGTAGCTGCGTAACTATTACCTTTCCACGTCGTTCTCTTTTATACATTCCTATCCGGAATACTTTCCTCCTGATTTTTTAAATTTTTTTCCAGAAAATGGCAAACCTTCCGTCACTTTTTGTTTGCGCATACTTTCTTTTTTCTTGCATTATTTCTAGGTGTTCATTCTTGTTCCTTGTATGTTTCTTTTACCGTCGACGTTACGTGTTCTTCATCTTCTTATCCTTTTACGTCGTGCATATATAGTTGTGTCACTGCATTTTTCTCTTTAGATGTACATACGCCCATATGCCGCATTGTATTTTACAAACGTGTATTCAAAAATAAAAAAAAGATTCTTCGAACAAACGTCGCTACAAGCATTCTCTAAAAAAGAACTTTTATAACATTCAAAATCTTTTCTGTTATTTATTTTTTAAATTGCTTTTTTCTTTAGAAAACATACAAATCTTCGCTTGCAATAACTAAACGTGTGTAGTCGTGTGTGTGTGTGTGTGTGTCATGTCATTAAATACAATACACTATTACAAAAGGTGCTTGCTTGTTGAAGATACACAGCTTCTCGAGAAAAACTAATATTGTTCAATGATATTATTCCAAATATTTTATTTTATTGTTTTATTTTATAATTTTTAACTTTCTTGTATTAAATATAGTCACAACATAATAATCACATTGTTTCATTGCACTAGTATAAGAAGTTCCTAATTATCACTACAGTAAATCAATATTGTCGTAAAATAAAATATGTGAACAGTTAGAATGTTGAGAGATTTGTCCATTATCTTAAAACAGTACAATTAAGTTACGATAGTCAATTAAATTCGTATAATTTATATTTGATGTCGATAAAAACCAAAAAAATATACTTTTCTGAATATTTTGATAAATAAAAACATTCTTATAAAAAAAATCTGATAAGATATTGGTAATTATTGAATATAGAAGATAAAAGTCCAATGACATTGACCTTTACATATGTTGTAAAGAGCACTCTCCTGAGTAGTGTTCAAGATGTTTTAGACTGCGCTCATTGTTCATTAAAAAGTTATTAACAAAAATTGTTTGAAAAACACGACTTTATTTTCAGTAATAATATGTAGAATAATGAAATGAAATACACACTTACTCTCAGTTATCATTTCTAGAAAGACATTCTAAGTTGCTGATATAAATATACATATTTATAAGCAATATTGTTGACTATTACTCAGTTTTGGAGCGTGAAGTAGCTTATCTATCATTCTGAACAAAGTTCCATATAGATACAAGATCGTTGTCGAAGGAGTGACTTTCAATACAGCTTTGAATTAGGAGATATAGCAATTTAAAGTTTCTTAATAAGACTATTTTTTAAAATGTTCTTTTTGTTCGTCTTGTAAGTGAGTAGGCAAGAGGGGGCTCTGCCCTCTCTCAGAGAAAGTGGCTTTGCCTCTTCCAAAAAAATCACGTACACTTTTGATATAAAACGACATTTAATTGGAACTTATGCAATGGAGAAATAAGAAAAACTAAGAAACGATTAAATGTCGCTTCATGTCGAAAATATGTACGTGATTGAGAGTACTCTTTACAACATATGTCAAGGTCAAGGTCGTCGAACCTTAATCCCTTATATTCAATAATTATCAAGATATTAGTGAAAGACAAAAAATATGTAATTAGAATATTAAAAATCGAATTAAAAAATTATTGAGTCACAAAATTCAGTTTATATTATGTCGCAGGTAGACTACATGACAGACAGTTAGATTACAATGTTTATAATACAAGTCACCTGATAGGCCACTTGTAAACGCTTATAATTCAAAAACTATTATAGCCTCGATAATATATTAGAAGTTTCTCAAAATCATCTCAGGAACACGTTATTTAAATTATTTAAATTACGGTCGTGAGAGAGTTGAGACAACCTGTATACATATATATGGATACAATGTGGATTCATATACAGAAAACAAAATGGAGTTGCTTCAATTAAAGTGAACGTCACGGGCTGCCACAAAAATAAATAGTTCATTCAATTACATATGCGATTAATTTAATGTCTAGATTCTTAAAGCAACTATCTGCTGTTTGAATTGCAATAATATTGATGTTGCATCAACAAGATATATTTCAATTAAACTGATATTGTTGATTCAACATCTTTTTTTTCCGTGTATGTATTCATAATGTATTAATAAATTTGATGTGTAAAAAAAGATATAAGAATTATTTTTTATCTGAATTTAAAATAATATTATAGTAGTTTACTAAAATTATTAGTATATTTTCACTAGATCAAAAAACAGTTTTAAATCCAAAAAGCGTATAAATGTGACGCGCGATAGTAATCTCGTTAACAATGAGACGAATTTTTCGCAAATTGGTAGGAATTTTCAGTAGTCACACAACAGCAGCATATACAAATACACACACATTTATATGAGGCGTTGAGGAACAAGCAAAACTACACAAAGGCGTGACCTATATATACACAAGGTGCGTCTAATCTGCATTTGCTTTGACTTTTAAATTCCACGACACGGATGTTACAATAACACCGAAAAGGCGAAGTGATGGCAAAAAATATATGAAAAGAGGGAGAGAAATAGAGATGAAAAAGATTGCATGATGACCAATGCAGAGATACTACTGCAACGTTGTAGTTGACTGCAGACGCGCCTCTGAGATCGGTGTAGATTTGCCTAAGGAGTTAGAAACTCTTCTCATTTTCTACGTCTGTCCGGTCGTTTCTCTTCACTCCGTCTATTTCCACTTCTCACGCTTTTACTTCTTTTACATTTTTTTTCACTTATACAGACGTGCTCGGCAAAACGAAATCGCTCATCTCATAAATACTTGCTCTTTTGAAATGCAAATGATAAATTGTGTAAAAATGAATTATACGCGCGCGCACCGCTCTTTAAGTAGCGCTTGTCCGCTTTTGCTACATAATAATTCATTCATAAGAATACATTCAAATACGAGCGGGAAATTTTCAAACATAACGAATATATGAAACGAGAATATCCGTTTTGTGTAGAATTCTGATATAAACCAATTACAAATATATATGTGTTATTAGTCATTTTCATGAATATAATGTTTGTTATAAAATATAATCGAGCTCTTTATTGATTGCCGCAAACTTTTATTAATGAGATAATAAAATAATATTAGCTTGCTGATCAAGCAAAGCGTGTTTGTGTGTGTAATAGTTTATTTATTTACAGTTATGCCAAATTAACTGAATATACTCACACCAACGTTAAAATAACGTTGAAGTAATTCCTCCGATATATTCATTTTCGCTATCAGCGGTAACAGGTGGCGATATATTTTTGTCGAGATATTTTCTATATGCGCTCACTCGTTTTCCTTTGAACATAAAGGCTGTAGAAACCTAAAATTCTATCTTTCTAACACAATGATAGTGATGGATGGCATTTACCGATAGAAATCTAGATGCATAAATTGAAATTGCAGCGTTTGTATGTATACATGGTGCAGCAACACCGACATAGCGTTTGTTCACCTTTTCACAAAGCGCACTGCGGTCTGATATTTTACCGCGATACATATTTCACTTTTATCTCTCGCGTTAAAACTCAAGCATTGGCATCGTTGAATGTAATGTCAAAAAAATTACGCTAAAGAAAGCACAGAAAAAGTTTCGCCTTATTTTTCTCTTGCTTTTTGCCATATTTCCTTTACGTTCTTCATTGTAACGCAATTTCAAGTTCATTTGGCTTGCCAAGTTTAGGGTCAATAACAACATTATGTATTCACTTGCCCTTTGCTCAAGGCGATGACACTCTGTCGTTAACACGTCTAATATTTTCTTGTCACGTTATGCATAGTGCATAATATTCGCCGTGAAAGTCAGACTAACGCGGCTTATGCTAACATTGTTACGCCTATTAATTAGCAAAGTTACTTCACGGCACAAGCTGTAAACTTTGCCTCCGAATAGGAAAGGAGAGGGAGAAAAAAGAGAACAGACACAGGAAAGAAGCTTTTCTCGTTTTCCTTCTCTGCGGCCAACTTGAGCCAACTGATTTAAGTAAGTCAATTTTCCTGCTACTTTATTTTAGCGCATTAGACGAAAAGTTACACTGCTTCTCCTCTTCCGCACGGAAAATCCTATCGAGCTGCTTGTGCCGTTCTTACAGAAATTGAGCTCAAGAAGTGCGCTTAATAAGCATGACTATCAGGTTTGCAAGCGCACTCGTTTAAAAGACCGATTTCACGCTTCGCTTTACACGAATGATCGGTATCACGCGACTTATCTGCTTTTTATTTTTTTATATATTCTATCTCTTTTAATTAACCTCACCAAATACGCTCATACATGATTAATGAAAATACTGACAAATGACGTTTATGAGTTTTACGACTTTATAAAGAACTAATTATAATTTATTTTGCTGTAAAAGATAAATGTTGTTCTTGTTTATATTCATCTACAATTGCTTCACTCTCTCTCTCTTTCTCTCTGATTTACCTGCATAAATAAATTCTTCAGCAACATCATGGTCCATCTCTCCTCGAATTATTATCAGAAAGAAAGAATACACATTCTTTACTATATTAGCAATAATACCGAAAAGTAATCGGTTTCGTTCAAAAGAGACAGTCAGGCGTCGTTGCGATAAGTGAAGAGAGCAAAGGAACCAAGAAGAAGAAAACGTACAAATAATACGGTCGCGTAGTACATTTTCTTTTCAGTGCACAAAGCAAAGTTTCTCGGGACATCGCGCTCTTCTCTCTCTCTCTCTCTCTCTCTC
>NW_018021106.1:10859-16922 GCF_002006095.1 Pseudomyrmex gracilis
ATATTTTCACTAAATAAAGCTTTAAAGAGCTGGTTTATAAAGAAAAACAAAGTAAATTAATCGAATTCTAACATACCTGCTATGGCCCAGTGCTTAAACAGGTTTTCTAACTTGTCCCAATACTTAAACTATCTTGTCCCAGTACTTAAACGCTATTATTAACACGACAATATAGAACAGGAAAAAATTATTCATGCATTTTATTCCATGAAAAGTTATAGATTTATTACAAATCACTAAAAAATTTGAAGATTATACAAAACTAGAGATTTTACAAAACTAGATTTTACTTAGAGTTTCATAACCTTTTGATAAGGTTATGAAAACAAGTCATCTACTTTATCATATAATATTTAAATATTTTAGTTAAAATATTATTTTAGTACGTTTAGATAAAATAAAACCATGAAAACACAAAACTACTAACTGATTTGTTGTAAATTATATTTTGTCGCACAAATATCACTCAATACGTGTATGCAAGACTAACTACGCTATGATGAATCAAGTGTTTAACAACTCCGCCACCGGCAGATTCTTGTACCAGTACATAAACACGATAATTTAATTATTATAACTAAAAATTAAAGATAGAACAAAGTTTTTTATCAATCTATAGTCTATACTGAGTTTGAAAAATCTTTGCTGAACAAAAAGTTTATTTTGTGCATTTAATTATAACCTTAAGAAGAATATACTTTGTCTTACGCAAACCGCTAACGTAAGAGTTGGAAACGCAATAAATTTGCTATTACTCTCAAAAACTATTTTTTTCTTTATCACATCTACTGTTTAGAAAACTTTTATTACAATGTTTTAATAATAATACAATTAAAAATATCAATAAAACTTTTGATTATTGTAAATATCAGTAAAATAGTTTAATATAAATGAAAATTCGAGTGAGTGTTTAAGTACTGGGACACGTTTAATCACTGGGACATTTACCTTATGTCATAACGACGCACTCTACCAGTAGCAATCATGTCGATTGAAAAAATCCGAACACTTTCCTGAATACACTATGTGTATTTATAGCGTTTCGCAAATGCTCGAGACGAAACCCGCACACAACTCGTATAAGCCTCTCTCGGCAAAAGAATTACGATCGTTTCTCACGATATAGTTACTCGATGATGAGTTCCCTCGAACGGTTTTTACCACCAATCTTCCAAATTCTACAGCAACATCTATAGCTGTAAATGCTTCTTTATCTCGCGTTATTGTCACGTTTCCACCTAAGTCTCCATCCTCTTCCAATCGGCATTTCGAATTTTATATCACTGCAATAGGCAATAGGTTGCAACGCGATTATATGATGAAAACATCCAACTAAATTAAAGTAAACTGAAACATCCTGTTTGTTCCGAAGAGAGAAAAAAAAAGAAGATAGATAGACACAGAGAGAAGTACAAGTGATAACATATTACGTAGGTTACCGAAAACGCATCTATGCCCGAACTCGTGCGTCTGACTCGAACTAACAGAATGCAATTAATGTCTGTCAATTTTCAGAATTCAATATTCTCCGCTTCGCGGCGTCCGACACGAGGTTGTAACAAACCCGAAGCTCGCAACAATTTGTTAATATGATGCTGAAAGTAGCAAATAAACCTTTCCGCGTAACAGTTTTGAAAAAGGATTTGTTTCGTCAATCTTACAGATAGTAGACACAAGTGCTGAAGAGTCTGAATGCTCTCGTTCATGTACTGTATCTCATTAGCTAAAATAACTTCCGCTCGTTTAATGATGCTTTGACTTACCTTTCTTGTGTAGCATAAAGTTGACTCGCAGTAATTTCTTACTCGATTTTTTTCGTGGCAGCGCTCTAGTAATGGATGTTCGACATTCTCGCTACTGATTCTCTCGGTAAGTCCCGTTTCCATTTGAAACGTTCCATTTTTTTCTCCTTTCCCCACTTGCATAAGAAAAATTGATGCTACTAATTACTCAGATTACACTATCATCTGTTGTAAAACAGATATTGGCGGTTTTTTAACCATACGGTAACATATAAATTAGATAAATGTCTGATAAGCTTAGTAATCGTGGTCATAGCAAATAATAATTTTAAACAATAATTCTAGGTTCTCAAAAGATAGCGCAATATGATATTTAACAGATCAGAAAATTACACTTTTGTTTCTTAATTCTATAAATATTAACACATTCGCGGCCAGTGACGTAGTCCTACGTTATTTTAAAGTCTTTAGCGTTCAGCTAGCAAAGTATCTTATGTCATTTAGAAATCTGTAGCTGAAAGTCGGCAACGTATTTTTACGTCATTTAAAATTTATGTTTATTTGTTTAATAAACATATAAATGTAATATTA
Source organism: Pseudomyrmex gracilis (assembly GCF_002006095.1). Taxonomy (NCBI): domain Eukaryota; kingdom Metazoa; phylum Arthropoda; class Insecta; order Hymenoptera; family Formicidae; genus Pseudomyrmex; species Pseudomyrmex gracilis. The sequence goes on from NW_018021106.1 coordinate 13,193, forward strand.
TGAAGCAATATTTTGTATATTTACATCCATTTATTAATCTTTCGTTGCCACACTGGGTTAGAGTTGCCATCAAGTGTCCGGAAAAAAAGAGAACGGATAGCTACTCTACCTCAGGGTAACGCGAGAGAAATAAAGTAAAATGTTTAGAAGATCCCTAAAACACCGAACAGTGTTTAACCGTTAATTATTGCGGACGTTTTCGGAAAATCCGCCGGACGTCCCCGGTACTCTAAAAAAAACAGACAGTATCCGGAAGAAACCGGACGGATGGCAATCCTACACTAGGTCAAAATGACTCATAATTGTATTTTAACTCTTTAATGCCAAACATAAAAAATGACCTACGAGTTGTCCAGACTGGGTCTGTGAGATCCACGCGACTTTAAGTTCGAATATCTCTGCAAAAAATATTTTTTCACTTTCTTTTTTTTTTAATTGATAGGTTGAACAATTCTGCGTCGATAAAAAAAAACAGATTGAAAAAATCTCCAGTAATTTTGAAGATACAAACGTTTAAAGAAAAACCTGACAATGTTTTTTCTTTTTGTTTAAAAATTTATAACTTTTTGTGTAATTAAGATTTTCACAAAATTCCAACGCAGTTTTGTACGGACTTGTTTGTATTTTCAGAGATAAAAGTGTCTTCTAAAAATTGTAATTTTACAATATTTTCACAACGAGTCTTTTGGGATGTTATTTGAAGAATGCATTTTTCTAGCGCCCAAATTTGACATGTTTTAACAATAAATAAATATTTAGACATTGTTTTTTAAATCGAAAATTTAAATGATTCTGCATCGATAAAAAAAAAAACAAATTGAAAAAATCTCTTGTGTTTCAAAGAAACGTTTAAAATGTTTCTACGCGTTATAATTTAACAAATTGGTATAAATGTACATATATTTTGATAAAATTATGAAAAACCAACAAGTTTTTAATAAATTACAAGTGCACAAAGTAAAAAAAAATTTACTTACTTTTCGAAATGCCAACATCTTGTTCAGACTTGGATTTCTCAAATTCTTTTCGCACTTCAAAATTCAAACTTTGCAAAGCTATTAAACGAAGAATGCTGTTCAACGACTTCTACCATTGTCTAAGGCCCTAAAGTTTTTTTTCATGGCCTTCAGATGTTGCGTTAAAATAACCTAGTAGAGACCGGTTTAAAACTTTCAGGTGGGTCTTGAAGACCCATATCTGGCACTGAAGGGTTAAAGTAAAATATCTTTGAAACATCATTGAAAATAGTACTAGTGACGTTATTTAATATTAATTTCAAGTATCCTCTACAAATAGAGATACTTTCCGAGTGAGAGGAAGCGTTAGCGTGTGTTTGGCAGCTATCAGAGTTAAATTGAATCGAGTGTGACAAAAGCGTCGTTTTTGCTTTAAATTGAGTATTTTTGTGTGAAAAAGTAGTCAGAAAGTAAAAACAATCATTTTTATACAAAATTGTTTTATTTTAAGTGTTCAATAAAGACGAAATGCTTGCATCCAAAAGCACAACCGTTATTGAGCGGTCAAGTAGTAATTGCAATTGGTTTTTATTTATATACTTTTATATCTTATTCTTACTATAAGATACTTTTATTATTGATAAAAAACTATTTTTCATACTTTTAAAAAATTAAACATATTTTTTTTATTTGTTTATATATTTTTTGCATATAAATGCATGTTTTTTTCACTTCAAAAATTCCTTTCTTTCGGTATGCAAAATAAATTCTTTTTTGAACGCTCTAAAATAGAACTATTTTTTTTTATTAAAATAGCATATCTCAAGGAGGTAAATGTTTACAAAAATGGACTCAGCCCCGATGACTTTGATCTTGATATATGTTGTCAAGGACATGTCCTTGAGTAACAATCGAAAGGTTTTAGCCGTCGCTCGCTTTTCATTAAAAAGTTATGATCTTAAACAGTTATATCGAGTATACTGTTTACATATACTGTCTATATACACTTAAATATGCACGTTTTTATACATAGAGGATTTACAAAGAAAATATTATAAGTACGTTCAATTGTTATTGGATAATTATTTATTGGAAGTAGTCTGCTCATTATTTAAAAAAAAAACCATCAATACGTTTATCAAAAGTATAATCATAGGTATGAGAAGAAATAAACAGTGATGGTGGTAAATAATGCAAACATTCAGAAGAAACATTCACGTACTATGTTTGTGTTGTAAGCGTGTAGAGAGGAGCAGAGAGGGCTTCGCCCTCCCGTGCAGAGAAGGGGCTTCGCCTTTCCTCCTGCACCTCACGCGAAAAAATTTAACTTATCCCAACTTGTGTTACTACAATATTATTAACCCGGCAGTAGTCACCTGGGGTGTGTTTTACACTCCAGCGTCGGAAAAATGAAGCTCACGTCACAGCAGTTCTTTTTACAGATCGGGAATCTACACTTACCTTTCAATCAAACTTTTCGAGACATAATCTGCACAATAGAAAGTGTTTATGTCTTACATATGGGTAGTACAAAGCTATTGAAACTTGCTAGGGTGTAGAAAACACCCCAGGTTACTGCTTGTGTAACTATACAAGTTCGAATATAGTAGAGTATAAAGTATCAATTTGAAATAATAATATGAGTTGAAAATAACATAAAATGACGTTATGAATACTTACATATATTAGAATAAATAAATAAATAATAATATATAATTATAACAATTAATATAAAATAAGAAAACTAACTATTGAAAAAAAACAAATATGCAAAGATTTAAAAAATAACAAATAATAAATTGTTAAAAAAAATTTTGTTTATGGTTTGTATAAAATTTAAATTTTATGGTTTGTACAAACCATAAACTTTTGAGGATGAATCGATTACTACTGTGTCAGAAACATATAGAATACATTTGTTCAACCTGTATAGAAAAGGATTCTAGCGATAAATTATTCGCTAAAATCTAGTAGAAGTTAACATCTGTACAGCTGTCTATAAATTAAAAACTATTTTAAAACTTTAAAAATTATTTTTGTGTTTTGTTACTTTTTAATGTATAAAGTTTATATAAAATTGTATTTTCTTCTAATATACATATTGTTGCGAGATGCGGCGCGTGTCGTCCACGGGGTAGAAGATGTTCGTCGAACGATTGATCGATATCGAGGCTTTTGTTCGGGTAGCAACGGGGTTGTTGACTGCGAAGTTCAAGAGAGATAAGAAGTTGTCGCGGCGCGTTTTGGACGATTTGTGCAACGAGCTGTTCTTTCCTTGGATTTTATTGTAATAAAGTGTGTTTGTTGAAAAGCCGCGTACCCTCTCATTTCCGCGAACGGTTACGTGAATCGCGCGGCTCGGTTATGGAGCCGGATCGTGCGCCGCGAACGTAACAATATATATAAATGTTACGTTCTGGGGACTCCACGGGCCCCTTTTTCTTGCAACGTGACGCGCCGACATACAATAAATTCCTTTTTTTTCTCAATAAATAACGCGAACGGACTCGGACTTCAACGCGATAGGCGCGCAAATAGAAATCGTGTCGACGCCCGAAAACAATAAACCTAGTCTAGCAACAATTTTAAAAATTCTTTCGTAGACGATAGCGAACAGAAACTTTTATATGAATGAATAGTAAAGGCTCGTGAAATTGTCAAACTAAGAATGAAAAAAGGCCGATACGAGCCATTCCCAGGATGTTGTGCAGGAATAAACGTGCATGTATATATATATATACACATGTATGAAATTCTCATGTAAATTATTTTTA
>NW_018021106.1:16987-19873 GCF_002006095.1 Pseudomyrmex gracilis
CCCAAATACCCCCCTAACTAATTTGAAAATATTGCGAAAAAAACTCCTCGGCCAGGAGTCGAACCTGGAATCTCCGGCTTTCCGTGCCAGAAACTTTTATTATTGTCTAAACATTCCGAGCAACTTTCCAAATAAACCCGGTTATCTCCGGGTCAAAGAAATACATCCTATAAAATTTAGGACAGCCGGCGCAAGTAAAGATCCGTCGCCACGAGCAATTACATAAAAANGGTTTATCACTCGATAAATATCGAAGGGTCTATGCGGCGTTGTCGAAAAAACAACACTCTCCCTTTTTCCTTTTTCGAAAAATCGGACGAGGCAACGAAGCGAGAGATCGTCGCCGATTGGTGATCTCGCAAGTCGCCCGACCGACTAATTAACAAATAGGAACCAGCAAAGCTCAACTGAGTTCCCGATTGGGAGAGTTCTCGCTTACTTAAAACGGTATATAAGCCAGGGCTCTCGGAATCGAAAACGAGAAAGAACCGCGCCGCGTATCTAGTTAGTGCCGCAGATTTTAGAAGCACCACAGCGAGTGAGTGAGTGACAGTGAGTGCAGAATGTGAGATCCAAGAGTGAACTACTGCTCCGCAACAGTCTAGAATCTTTTATCACGGATCCGCAGTAAGTAGTAAGTCTATCCACACATTTTAATCGGAGGTTCCACCACAGCATATTATTTTGTTTCTCCGCAACCAACTCCCTCCGCAACCAACTCCCTTTGACCACCCTCGCCGAGAGGGCAGTTCGCGACTCTAGTCGTGAATAACAACCGGCCGAGGAGTTAATTCCTCGTTTGACCACCCTCGCTGGGAGGGCAGTTCGCGACTCCAGTCGTGAATAGCACTCGACCGAGGAGTCAATTCCTCGTTTGACCACCCCCGCCGGGAGGGCAGTTCGCGACTCCAGTCGTGAATAGCAACCGGCCGAGGAGTCAATTCCTCGTTTGACCACCCCCGCCGGAAGAGCAGTTCGCGACTCTAATCGTGAATAGTGTCCGAATTATTTATTTTTCCTTTCTAAATCACGGAAACAAACAAAACTCGCTTATCTCCGAATATCAATCTTAGAATCATGACACATCCGAATTTATTCCTATCGTTATTTCCATTGAAACCTAAGAAATGAAACAAAATCGAATTTATCAAGATACAAATCTCTAAAATGATTTAAATTGTATAAACATGGGTTAAGAGGCTGGCTACACTAAAGAACTCGCACTCTCTTTCTCTCTCACACTCGCGTTCTAGCGTGTAGATTACATTGTACGAAACGATTATATGCTTTATTGTATTAATTTCTGCATGTCTGTTATTAATTCATCGATTTCGATTTTTCAATAAATATAACTACTTTGTAATATGTGGAGTCAAACTAAAGAATTATTCTTTGTTATCCTTCTTTCCGTACAACGTACTCTCACTTCCTCGTTATAATCGCTAGGTCCCGTCCTTGGTAAATGAGATTTGAGTCTCAGACCTAAAAAGGGACCAACGAGCGAGTGTTCGTTAGACAGAGTAAGATCGGCGTACGCCGTTGACCTGTCNACGAATATAAACAAACTCGCTCGACTCTCTCACAGCGGGACTTCCGTGTCCACTGTAAAGAGAGATATGGAAAACGACGCGTTTACTGTTGCGTCACACCACAGCCCAACCGTATCCATGGGCCAGGACGTAACATAAAGAATACTATATGTTTATTTTTTTATTTAAAACTACTTTATTTTAATATAACAATGTAATTTATTTTTATATAACATAATAAGCAAATATACAGGGTTATTGAAAAGTATCGGACCTCTCTAATATATCTTCAGTTAGAATGCATTTTGGAGAAAATGTCCAATAGCAAAGTTGTATGGTTTCAAGCGAGGAGTAAGATGATGACCGTGACTTTGATCTTAACCATGTCCTTTAAGGTCATTTCAAGGTCAACCTTATTTTTTTAAATGGAACTCCCTACATTTTATTACATATTTTTATAGCTTATCTCGAGAGCTTTCCAAAACATTATAATAAAACATTTTTTCATTAAGTACTTTTTGAGTTATAAAGGTTTGAAATTAACAATTTTTTGACACAAAATGTAAAATATCTTGTAAAATATTATTTAGTTTTCAGTAATGATAACCTTAATACTTTTTGGTTGGGAAAATGTCGAGATTTTGGATTGTGAAAGACATTGTCACAAGCGTTTAATTTCCGAAACTCTATATATCAAAAAACAAACACACGGCCTCAATTTGCACAGCAATACGGAGAATCTAGACAAATCGTACAATTTACCATTTGTTGTTAATACAATCTAAACTGTCTTATGCGCATGCTTCAACATTTCGTTTTCGCTGTTCAATTTGATGTCTTGTTTCGAATTTCAATCTGTCATTGGCAGCTCAGGCGTTGATACGTTTCTCAACATGTATTTCCATATACCTCGTTGTGCGACGACTCTAAGAACAGCATATTTCTGTAAGTCACATATTTCTTTTAAAATGTGTATCTTCAAAAAAAATAATCGGTTACATAATCTTTGCGACCTATTTTTTACATTGTTTTGTAGAATTGATATTGAAAAAGACCTAAATCGAAGTTCGAAACGTTTGTCATACTATTTATACATAATTGAATAAAAACATCCTATACATATCTTTGCATAACAACATCCGTGTTTCTTGCTTCAACTGCCTTCTCATCTTGAATTTCTTAATACTTTTGTGCACGGAATAATGAGACCAATTAATTGGTTTAAAGAAAATACATTAATCAAAAAGTGTCGGATCCCCCTAATATTTTCAGTAAAAATGCATTTTGGAAAAATGTCCAATAGCAAAGTTGTACGGCTTCAAGCGGTTATGCTAGTAGGCTACGGCGGAAAACTGCC
>NW_018021106.1:20793-41167 GCF_002006095.1 Pseudomyrmex gracilis
GGAATGCGGTTTCAGCTGTTTATAACAGATTGGCACATTGCCAGGCTGTTGAAGGGCAACAATTTGAACATTTGTTGTGAATTGTTTGATACAATTGAATATTTTGCCCAAGCTGACCAATTGGAATGAAATTCGCCTTAACTGGCCGGACTCACACGCCACTCTTGTTTTAACACGTTCGCGACGGGTTGTACCACCGGTGGTACATTCTCCCTTCATTCAATCAGTTCAGGGCCCGTCGCGAACGTGTTAACTGGCCGGACCCACACGCCACTCTTGCCTTAACTGGCCGGACCCACACGCCACTCTTGCCTTAACTGGCCGGACCCACACGCCACTCTTGTCTTAACTGGCCGGAATCATACGCCACTCTTGCCTTAACTGGCTGGACCAACACGCCACTTAACAAATTGTTAATTTCAAATCTTTATAACTCAAAAAGTACTTAGTAAAAAAATGTTTTATTATAATGTTTTGGAAAGCTCTCGAGATAAGCTATAAAAATATGTAATAAAATGTAGGGGGTTCCATTAAAAAAAATAAGGTTAACCTTGAAATGACCTTAACGGACATGGTCAAGATCAAAGTCAAGGTCATCATCTTACTTCTCGCTTGAAACCATACAACTTTGCTATTGGACATTTTCTCCAAAATGCATTCTAACTGAAAATATTAGGGGAGTCCGATACTTTTCGATGACCCTGTATAATAATACTCAACCAGTATTATTATTATAATAAATATGATAAAAATAAACTATTTTTATAATACTTTTAGAACAGCAAACATAAAATACATAAATTTATATGATAGCAATTTAGTCTTATTTTAAGTTGCTCAAAAATGAATATTATATAATAATAATGAATATTATATAATATTAAATAAATATTATATAATAATGAATATTATATAATAGTTTTGATTTTTTTAAATAGTATTTGTTACAAACTTTTGACTACAATTTTATACAAAAACCCGCAACATAAAAGCATTTTATTAACTGATATTTTCATATTTAAAAGAACTGTCATAATATGCTGCTTAATATCCTTTTATTGTATGTTTTTTATTTTCTTGATTTCTTTTTACTTTTTTAAGAAAATAGTAAGTTAATTTATATCTTTAATATCCTTAGTTTTTAATAAATTATAGAACAATCAATAAAATGTAAGATCTCAAGAACAGATGAGATCGTGAGGCGGATTATTTAAACCGTTGTAAAGATCGCCTAAGCGTGACTAGGAGATCGATTAATAAAGGAAACGTATTTATAACAAACACGATTGACCCTTTAATTACACTTTCACTCTTAAAACTTTACAAGAGGAACACAGTAATGCACGAGTATTATAACTGCGCGAATTAACTTCACAAGATTGAGAATATGTCCGATAAAGTCGCGAGAAACAACGATGTAAGTTATCGTTACACGAGCAGGACGATTTCTGGCACGTGGTACCAGTATTCACAGTTTTAGCTTCCTTACAGCATGCTAAAGCGGTGGAGGGGATGCGCACAACAGTAGCGAGTTCTAATTGCATAAACTTGCTGATGTTGTGCGCATCCTCTCCGCTGCTTTAGCATGCTGTAAGNAAGCCAACACTGTGAACACTGCGTGGTACCAAATCGTCCTCCTTGCGAGCGGCCGCACAACAGCGCCGCTATTTTGATAGTATGTAAGCATTATCGATTTAAATATCGAAGTCGGCACAATCGATCATTAGCAGTCCTTTCCGCAAATGAAAGAGGTCGCTATTACACAAGTAAGTTATAAGTAATTTCTTACAATAATTTACAATCTGTGATGAATAAAAATAATTTTTAACTGGGGTGTAAAAAATAAAAAAATACTCCAGGTGATCGCGTACGCCAAAAAAATGGCACGATCACTCTCGGGTTAAGAGTAAATGAAGTTTTTTTTCAAGAAAAGCAGGAGCGAAGCCGCCTGCCTGCACGTGTATGATAATGTGTGATACAAACAAAATATTTACTTCTCAAATGTATATGAGTCGAAAAATGAAAGTTTATTTCAGAAATTTGTTTTGTTCATAACTTTTTAATGAACAATGAGCGACGGCTAAAATCTTTCGATTGTTACCCAGCAAACACAAAGTAACAGTAACGTAACATTAATATTATAATTTCCCACTCAACGATGTAACTGCAATGTAACATGCCTTGTACGTAGCAGTTACATTGTTGAGTGGGAAATTATAACATTAATGTTATGTAACTGTTACTTTGTGTTTGCTGGGTACTCAGGGACATATCTTTGACATATGTCAAGGCCAAGGTCATTGAGGCTGTGTCCGTTTTTGTAAACATTCACTCTCAAGAGTATCATCATAAATTTTTACCTAAAAATATTAAAAATTTTAAGTTATAAGTTTTTAAGCAAATAAACATTTTTTCGAAATTGGTTTTAGGAATGTTTTCAAACATAATGATATTGTAAATATTAACTTTTTACAATAGAAATATATTCTACACTGTTTAAACTTTATTTCAAAATTTTGGCAACTTAATTTAACAAATAGGTTTTAAACAGCAGGTGATAAAAATTAGCTTGGTTCAAATTGACCTAGTGTGACAACTACGTTTAAAAAGAGAAGTGTGACAACGAAAGGTTAAGTAGCATAACCATGTGGCCTCCAGCTATAGACGTTTGAAAATAGTACGCGACGTTCAGATAGTAATTTCGCTCTAAAATCGTCGGTTATCAGTGTGTAACAAACTTTCGTTATTGTTACGTAGTTAACGTAACGTTTGTTATGTTTACGTACATAGGTTAACATAACGTTATTTTGTCATACGTTTTGTCTGCGCAAAGACATACGTTATATCCGTAACGTATTACGCACAAAATTACCAAATAGAGACTAGTTAAAAAAAATCAGGAAATATAACATTTGACTATTTTTCACTTCAGACCTAAAACATGTGACGTTTCTATCATCTATCTCACAAGGGAACCTTACGGTGATGACCTCACCGATTTCAATAAAATTTTTTTGTAGATAGATCTTACTATGAACCGTTATTGAGCAAAGCAACAAGACTCACTACTCAAGCGTTTTCGAGAAAATCGAGGTCAAAAATTTCTGAGCGGCTTATAAGCAAAATTTGTAGACCATTATATCGAAGTCAGCGTGGCGCAGCGGTAGCGCGCCCGACTCGTGCTCTTAAGATCGACGGTTCGATTCTCGATAGATAGATTTTTCTTTTACTTTTAGAATACAAATTTTACATTCAATAATTACATAAATTAATAAATATTAATATAAATAATGGTAATTATGTAGAATAGGGGAGCCACCTCCGATTTCAATAATTTTTATATATGTTGTCAAGGTCATTGTCCCGAGTAATAATATGAAGGTTTTAGGCCGCGGTCGTTGTTTGTTTAGAAGTTATGAGAGGAAGAAGTTTCATGAATGAATTCTTATTTTTCGGTTCCACGTACATTTCGTTCGTGTTTCAAGCGTGTAGGCAGGGGGGCTGAGCCCCCCTGCACTCCCCCCTGAAAAACCTAACCTAACCCTAACCTAAACTCTTCTTTCTGCATTCCCTCTTGCAAAATTTCCACAATGGTTAGGACATCCTTTTTCATCCAATCAAGTCGTTATTTTCCACAAAATAACGACTTGATTTTCGAGGGGGGAGCAGAGGGAAGCCACTCCCCCTGCCTACACGCTTGAAACACGAACGAAATGTACGTGAGATCAAAAATAATGTCTGTTACAGACATTATTTCAAAAAAAGCGTCCAATCGTTCATCAAAATCGAACGTTTTCTTAAATGCAAATTCGGCCAAATAATGATCAAAAAGATATTCTTCACGAACATAGAGGCATTTTCCATGAAACGACCTTTCAAGATACAACTACAAAAGCGTATAAACAAACATGTGCCCAAACACACGCAGAACACATATTCATACATAGGATGTCCAAAAATTACATATTGTTCAGTAGACTTCTTTCCTCTGTAACTTCTCAACAAACAACGACCGCGGCCTAAAACCTTCATATTATTACTCGGGACAATGACCTTGACAACATATATAAAAATTATTGAAATCGGAGGTGGCTCCCCTATTCTACATAATTACCAAAAAACCTTGTAACTGTAAAAAAGCAGCGTTTTAGTCATGTGCAAGATGTGAAAATTATTGTTTCTCCTGTTTCTACGATGAATATCATCCTGCCTCGTGTAATGGTTCATCTGATTAATAAAATATATTTTTTATTCATTTGTGTCTTTTATGTTAATTTTCTTTATTCGATTTGTTAATTTGTTTAAAAAAAGATCAGCAATTTAATTAATTTTTTATAGATAGCAATTTTGCAAACAAATTTTCAAGATAGAGAGAAAAAAGAAAAATGTTCATTTTTAATCAAAAATAGACAAAATGTCAAAATTTATTATTATTTATATTAATATTTATTAATTTATGTAATTATTGAATGTAAAATTTGTATTCTAAAAGTAAAAGAAAAATCTATCTATCGAGAATCGAACCGTCGATCTTAAGAGCACGAGTCGGGCGCGCTACCGCTGTGCTACACTGACTTCGTTATAATGGTCTACAAATTTTGCTTATAAGCCGCTCAGAAATTTTTGACCTCGATTTTCTCGAAAACGCTTGAGTAGTGGGTCTTGTTGCTTTGCTCAATAACGGTTCATAGTAAGATCTATCTACAAAAAAATTTTATTGAAATCGGTGAGGTCATCCCCGTAAGGTCCCCTTGTCAGTTTTTTAGAGGTTATGAAAGCCTGTCACAAGATTGACGAACTTGCGACTTATTTTATATTTGACACTTTCATGTATATCTACAACTTTTATCCAAACTTTCATATATTTATAATGCGGTTTTAATATCTTTGCGCACTTTATGATTATTTTCTCACGACTGAAGAAGACTCTTGTGTGAGCTGAAACGTTTCGCATTTTATACCTTTTTTAACGCTAAACTACTGTATCATTTATACTATTGTATTAAAACATCCTTTTTTTATCTAGCAATTGAATTAATTATTTCTTTCTTCAGAAAAAATAAGTTTGCATTATTATATTTAGCGGTCAGTCTTATTAAAAGTTTTATGATTCTTAAGAAAATCTGCTATACTCATTAATGTCTTACTCAATTAAAATTTAAAAATGTAAAGTTTGGCAAATAGTCTTGATGAAATTTTAACTATTTTTATTTAATCCCGTTATTACTGTTTTCCTGTATTTCAGTACAACAAGTGTGCTTTTTTCTTGCAAAATTGCCGAGGAAGACTGATTGTCATCTGTAAAATTAATCAAGCGTCTAGCATGGCTCAATGAGCGGTAACCCTAGAACGTAACGAGGCAAAACTTCGTTAACTGTAAAGTGCAAAGGTCGGGATTCGCTAGCATCCCGTAGGTGTATAATATAGTAGCGTCGAACACACACGTGCTGTCTTCTTATAACAAAATGTAGTAGAATCTTATATACTAGAGCAGGGCTCTAGAATAAAATGATCAATTTGATAATTTTGAGAAAAATATATTTTACGTCTGATCAAAACCACGCTCATATACCATCTGCTCGTTCTTCTCGCTCTTTTCCCAGACGCCTCTCCCAAAAAACAAAAGCAGTTTAACAAATGAATATGATGCTTCGTGATCGCTTATTGATAAAAGAAAATAAGAGAATTTTCCATGCAATATAATATTGCTATGTGATTCTTTTACAATTTCGGCGATCTCTCTCTCTCTCTTTCCTGACTGAGATCGTCCTCGATCTTTTAAAATAAAGGAAGTATTACAATGCAAGATACTTAAATTTTAAAACAAGTTACTTATTTTCTACAGTGCCTGATTTGATCTAAGGCCACAAATTTTTAGCCTCCCATATGCCCTGATATTTCTTTTGTGTATTTTGAAAGCCGGTGATATCACAAATTACACATCTGTCTTTTTGCAATGGTTTAACAATAACAAGGTTCTTTGTATTGAGAAATTACTTTTTAGAAGTTCCAGCAGTGCTATCAAAATTGCGCATCATAACATAATCGGTTTCTTTATATACAATCGGTTACTTATGCTTTTTGTCAAAATAATCTTTATTATATTTTTGACAGGATGCTATTTTCTTCGAAGATTTTGTTCTTATATCTACAAGATCTCTATTTTTGACATTTATATTATTATTTAAGTATTCGTTAACTAAATCATCTACAAAACCGCGTTGGTCTATTCCAAAAAGCAATCGACTAGGAGTTTCTCCTGTACTTTTGCTTTTTGTATTATTCAGAACATACTCGATCTGTGGTAGCACTCTATACCAAAGTTGACCTTCCTCTTTATTTACGAGCTTGCTCATCATAGGAATTAATACGCGGTTAATCCGCTCAGCCTGGCCGTTGCTTTGAGGAGAGCCAGTAGCTATCAATATATGTTTCACAGCTTGCTTCTCAATAAAACTTTTAAATTCTTGCAATGTAAAACAAGTATCTTTATCGGATACAATAACTCGAGGTTTGCTGTAATTGTTAAAATAATCAGATAACGCTTTAATAGTCTCTTTATTGAGGTAGTTTTTGTGGCATACAGTTTAACATATTTTGTGAACGCATCTACAACTAAAAAAATATACTTTTTAATCGCACATTGTTTATCGATAAATCCTAGATGGTCAATACGCAATACGTCTAGGGATGTGTTACCTTTAGATATTGAATATAAAATATAATACCTTCTGTTTTTCGCAAAAGAGACGAATATGCCAAACATTTCAGACAATTAGAAATATGATCTTTAACTTTGGACTTAAAATTAGGGAACCAATAATTTGTCAGGATTACATCCCGCGGTTTTCTTATTTCCAGATGACCCATTTGATTATGGTATTTAAACAAGATATTTTTTTCCATATTTGACGAATATAAAATAGTAGATCATTGTTCTTTTTACGATGAATTATTCCGTTACGCATTTCAAAAAATGGATTTTCTATTTTTTCTAATTCTTTTGTCAATTTAACAATATTTTCATCTTGAAACTGACAAACGGACAAATTATATTCAAATGAATTGTCTTCTATAACACAAATATTAAATGATCTACTAAAAGCATCTACGTGCTTCATATCTCCCGGTCTATGTTCTACTGTATAATCGAAGTTTTGCAACTCTAAGGCCTAGCGGGCAATGCGAGGATTAATGTCTTTTTTCTGTAATGTCAGTTTGAGAGCATTGCAATTTGTGATAATCTTGAAAGACCGACTAAATACATACGAAATCGTTTCAACGCATATATTATAGCTAATGTCTCGAACTCAAAACTATGTACTTGCTTTCTGATGTGTCGTCCTTTTAGAAAAATAGAAGATAGAATGCAAATTGTGATCCGACTTGCGCTGTACCAAAACAGCACTAAAACCATATACACTAACGTCGCAATGTAATTCAGTATGATCATGAGAATCGTAAATAAGCCAATATAGGAACTGATACTAATTTAGATTTTAAAGTCTCAAAAGTATTTAATTCATTTTCTGTAAACTTAAAAAAAGCGTTTTTTTAAATAAGTCATATAAAGGCTTAGTAATTATTGCGAATCTTTCAATAAATTTACGGAAGTAGAAACATAATCCTAAGAAGCATTGCACATTGCGCACACTTTGAGGTAGAGGAAATTTTAATACAGCTTTGATGCTATCAATCGGACTTATGACTTCTGACGAGATAGAATATCCTAAATATTCGATTTTAATAAATAAAAATTTACATTTATCAATAAGTAAGTTTAACTTATTTTTGATAATTAATCTAACATAAACATGCGTTTTAGCACATGTAAGTGATGTTCTAACAATTCGGTAGCGATTAAAAAAATCATCAATATAAATCAATGCATCTCCAGTACGCACTAATTCCTCTATTACTTCATTTACGAATTTTTGAAGTCTAGTTGGTGCTGTCTTTAAACCAAACGGCATTTTTTTAAATTTGAATTGGCCAAATGGTGTAACAAACGCTGTGTATTTGATGGATTCTTCGGTTATATGGATGTGGTAAAATCCATCTTTTAAGTCCAATAGACTAAAATATTTTTTATCTTTAAGAATATTCCACTGATCCTCTATTACAGGAATTGGATAATTATCTCGCAATAAATATTCGTTTAGGGTTCGATAATCGATACACATGGGGTATTCTCCATTTTTCTTTGGTACAAGTACGACCGGTGAGATATATTCGGAATTACTAGTTCTAATAATCTTTTTCGACAACACTTTATCTAAGATTTTTTTAAATGTTCTTTTTCATTATTAGATAGTCTTTTGGGTAAGAAGTGAAAATTTTGTTAAACTTCAATGTCAACTCGGCATTTACCTTAGGATCTAACGAACACTCTGGTAATATATATTCTTTTTCAAACATATTTTTAAATTCTTACTGTTTAGTAAGACAAATATCAGGGTTAGTTATTAATTCACTAATACTATCAAAATTCCGATTTTATACCCAGTTTACTATCATTAATTCTCCGCAAAATTTATCTATATTATTTGATCGCTCAATAAAACAGGAATAAATTTTTCTTTTACAAAGCTTATCGGACTCCCCGTCAATCAATGCATCTATTGTATTTTAATATCATAATTTGCGATAAAATCATTTATCTTGACATTAACTTCTTCCTGAAATTCATTGCTTGACGCATATACATGATTAATTTGTGCAGTATCAGACTTACCAGTACACTCGCTTATTACATGTCCTTTTTCACCATACTTGAAGCACATACCTTTCTCTCGTTTAGGTGACTTACAGTCCTTATATAGATAGATGTTCATATTCGCAATTGTAACATCTTATTTTAGGCTACGACGCACTTGACTCCTTTGACAATATATCTTTTCCTTCCGACGCTTTCACATGAGACCGCACATCTCGCTGCTCCTTGTTTCTTGCTTTATGCTCTCGTTCTGGGTAGGTTCTTTTTTCTGTTAAGTTGACACTCTCAAATGCCACTAGTGACTCACCTTTCGACCGAATTGCTGAAGCTTAGCCTGGTTACGCAACTGCATATTAGATATACCTTCAATACTCCAATATTTCTTCTCGTCCACTGGGACGCGATTAGGCGAGAATAATTTTATCGTGATAATATGCATGAAATAGTTCTCCTTCCTCCTTATATCTTCAAATTGTTTCCATAATTTGAGTTTGCTTTAACGATGATCAAACATCTTGCGTATTTCCGTCAATATTTTATTTGCACTTAATTCAATATGCTCTGGACGTGAATGGAACCATTCTAAAGCTTTGTCCTTGAGACGCGCTCTTATTAAAATTTTTGCACTGTTGTTATCCAATCGATACATTGCAATCAGTAGTCATGCCTGTTTTTCCCAATTTCGCGATAGATCTTTTGCTCTATTGAAGTCATTTAATAGCTCACTTATGACACAGCTTTAACACTGTATTTTGACGGTATCTCAAGTCCTGGATTTTCATTGTTCTGCAAAGCATTGCACGTAATATTTGATTTTCTCTCTCTAAAATCCGCATCTTTCTTACTTGCTCTCGATGTAGACACAATATAAAGAATAAACAGTAAGGTCACTTTTGTCAGAACCTTTGATGTTTCAGTGGCAATAGGCGTGATCTATTGCTATGTTGCAAGTGGTGCAGTAGCGCGCGAGATTTAAAAACGAAAGAAGTAATTTTAAAGAATTTATTTATTAAGTCAGATATATTTTTCAAAAAACAAAAATTGTTCGGTATTGTAAAAATAAATTGTCACAAAATAAAAATAATCAAACACAAAATATATAAACGGTCATAAGAGCCTTATGCTAGGTGTTTGTTACGGAAATATATATATATATACATATACAGAGTGTCCCAGAATTAGTGTAACATCTCTCGTGAATAAATAGAAGTAAAACTGAGTCAAAAAGTCATATCATTTTGTTAAATTTGCAATAGTTACTGAGATCTTAATTAACAAAGATGGACAAATAAGCGTGCATCGGGCTGTCTTACGCGCGTAAGCACCTAGTGCGCTTCGCGCGCTTCCGGTGTTACCCGTAGCAACATATGGGAGAAGCTAATATAACAACATATACTATAACATATACATATTAAAATGTAATCGTGTGAAGCGCGGGCTGTTCTCTTAGAACATATGCAGGGTGTCCATAATTGCCGTCTAACCGCTCGTAGGTAGATAGAAGGGGTTATTCTAAGACGAAAAGTTCTATACCACTTTGCAAGATTCGCAATAAGTAACGAAATATTAATTAATAAAGATCCGCTAATCAGCGTGCATCCAGCGTAAGAACAGTTCAGTCTGTCGCGCCGTAGCGACGGAATGGAGCTAATAGAATAACATGTGCATACATAGACAGCATATAGGCTGCGTTCGGGCAGCGCGCTATCTGCGCTATTGTATTCCGTCGTTACAGCGCGACAGACTGGGCTGTCCTTACGCTGGATGCACGCTGATTAGCGGATCTTTATTAATTAATATTTTGTTAATTAATATTTCGTTAATTAATTATTGCGAATCTTGCAAAGTGGCATAGAACTTTTTGTCTTAGAATAACTCCTTTTATCTACCTACAAGCAATTAGACGGCAATTATAGGACATCCTGTATACTAGAAGGGGCATAGCTAACTTGCCGTTGTCTGCAACATCTATCTATCCTTGTCTGTACATAGTACCGCAATACGTATGCGTCGATTATGTGTTATGTGTGTATGTATGACAAGCTAGAACATATATATACCTTTACATACACATATATACCTTCTTAGTCGGTTACAGCGTTGCCGTAGAACTTGCGACACGTGACGTCACGCAGTAGAGAGGTAGAGAGGTACGACTCGCGTCGTACCTTCCACAAGCGAGAATCGTGTGAGCTCACGGACGCGTTCTCGCTTGTGGGCATATTCCCACCGCCTCAACAGAACCTACCTAATAGAGGAGATTGGGTGAAGTGGACGGACGATTCCCCTTGCTCCTCGCGTCTGTTAGCTTGTGGGTAGAGCGAATTCTTGTGAGCTGTCAATAGTACTCTTCTCACCAATCGTAAATTATCTCCTTTACCGCGTGACGTCACGAGTGCCGTAAGTTCCACGGCAACGCTGGTCGGTTATCCTCTCACGCAAGCGCATTGACAGATTTCGTGCAGACAAGGATAGATAGATGTTGCGGACACTTTTGTTACGTATGTCAAATAGGCTATGCCCCTTCCAGTATATATCGTCACTCCCTACGTATAATTACATAAGTGTCACATACGAGATTTTCAGTTTATTGCATAGTGACACTTAGAAAGTCATGTCCTCTATGGTCACCAAATATCGAAAAAAAATATTCATAAGTAAGGTAAAAATTTAAAACCGAAAGATCCCTTAACTAGAGAAACTATATGAAACTTTTAAACTGCTCTCTAAAATTTGCGTTTTGGAGTTACGGGATTATACGTAGGGAGTGACGATATGTTCTAAGGCTGTCCTACGCGCGTAAGACAGCTTGATGCACGCTTATTCGCGGATCTTTGTTACTTAAGATCTCGGTAACTATTGCAAATCTAGCAAAATAGGACTTATCGACTCAGTTTTACTCCTTCTACCTATCTACAAGAGATGTTACACCAATTATGGAACACCCTGTATATATATGTATTCTATTACATTCACGTGTAAATAAAAATAATGGAAACAGAGTTGTTTTACAAAGATAGTTATTACATAAAAAAGTTACAAATTTTTTTAAATTAATCTTTTGTCTTTAGATAATAAAGATTTAAACTTGCGATTAGTAAATTTAAGAATATAAAATATTTGCGTACGTATAAATAACTTTTTTTAAATAATTTAGAGGAAATAGCTTGCATGAATGCTGGAAACAAATTATATCAATAATTTGTTTAAATCAAAATCCAACGCAAAAAAATCCAATCCAAACCATCCACGACATTACAAATTAAAAATCGATATGTTTTATGTGCGCACTGACTGATTCATTATGATAGGGTGCTCTCCAGCTACGTACACAGGCGACGCTGTGTAACACAGTGTCCACTAGTGTGAGTAAGTCACACTGATATGCTCTTTCTCACACTAGTAAACATTGTGTTACACAGTGTCGCCTGTGTACGTAGCTGAAAAGCATCTATAGTGTGTGCGCTTGTACGTGTCTTGACTAAGAACATGGCCGACACATCCTCAAACAAATGACGGAGTGACCCTACTGATTATTCTTTATACTGTGACGTAGATATTCCATGTCTCGCATTGTCTCTTCCGACTGCGTCTCGCAATAATCGCTTGTCGATCTCTTACCGACGCATGCTCCATTTCATGACGATCATCTACACTTTGACCTAGTAACAAAGCCAGCTCTACCTGTTCACCTTCTTCTTGAATTTGCGTTAAATCGATTGATTCTATTTTGCTTATCCAGTCTCTGTTCGGGTTTGCTGCTTGCAATCGGGCTATTAATTCTGCCTTACTTTCCGATGTCGGCAATTGTTGTTTTTTCAGCAATTCTTTCAGATGAACGACTCTGCACTTATTCAAATCCATCGTGTTTTCTTATAGCAACACGCAGACACAAACCACCTAACTGGATAACTTCAACAGTGCGGTTAACTTCCAGCAAACGATTCGACAATTTGATAATTTTGTCACTGCGTCTATATTTATACTCCGCGTTAACTGACACTTTTCGCTACTAACGTTATTCGAATCCCACTTCTGATAATTGTAGTAGAATCTTATACACTAGAGCAGGGCGAATAAACTGATCAATTTGATAATTGTGAGAAAAATATATTTTACGTCTAATCAAGATCACGCTCGTATATCATCTGCTCGTTCTCCTTGCTCTTTTCCCAGACATCTCTCTCAAAAAACAAAAGCAGTTTAACAAATGAATATAAAGTTTTGTGATCGGTTATTGACAAAAGAAAACGGGAATTTTCCATGCAATATAATATTGTTGTGTGATTCTCTTACAAAAATTAGTATTAAATACAGTAGAAGTATTATTCCTACATATTTTCTTTATAAAACATGTCTAATTGAAACTAATTACATTTGCCTGTGATTTATATGTCAGTGTTACTTTGCGCTAGAACATATGTATACACATAGGGTAACTTCGGGATTTCAACCGCGCCGAGTTTTATGCCGCACAAATCAGAAAAAATAGAAAAAGTGAGAATAATTTACGAACTACTTTGTTACGTGTTTTTATGTTACATTAGTATTGCGTTGCAATTTCAGTTTTTTTGTTACTATTAACGAAACCATTATCACTTTAGTCAGCGTGATAAGTAGCACAAATCTTACGGACACGTAAAATAATTATTACAAAATTTAAAACATTTAGCGGTTCTTTTGCAATATTGTAGGGATATTAGGATTAAATTGAGCACTTTATTTTATGTAAAAAGTGTATTAATTAAGTTTATTAAGAAAGTGATACACAAATGCACTTAATAGTAAGACTCTAATCGATCTCTCGCGTCTCTTGATCCGTTCTTATCGACGGCTACGGATTCTCTCTCGCTGGCTCCGCGAGCCCTTTTTCTCGTCACCTCGGTTTTCGGCGATGTTATCATATATTCTTCTCTTCAAAATTGTCGGTTGAGTCGTCAACCGGCAAACAACAAGCATTGCAAAGGTGAGAATCGTATATATTTATCACCTTGACAATCGCGCAGGTATACAAGTCTATCGTGAGATTATCAGTCGTTAAATTCGAAAACATACAAGAATAATACACATGGAAAATATAAGAGAATAATACATATAGAAAATATAAGAGAATAATACATATAGAAAATATAAAGACTCGATTTTAGCCGTTTGTAATGATTCTTCCTTACAATATATAACTTGTGACGTGGCAGAGCGACTGCATATGCACTCACTCACCTCTGTCACAAAGACATATTTCCGATGCTTGAAATCTCACTCAAAAACCCACCAATCCGGGGTTAAAATAATTTATCAAACCTTAATTCTAAGTCTATGTTTGTTTTTGTTTTTTGAACAAATAAATTGTATAATCGAGTGCGAGCGCCTCACCGAATCATCACCAATGCGGATCTGCGGGGTCACAAGGGACACCAAGGAACGAAAGAAGGTGGAGGCTAGAGCATAAAGCACGAAAGAGAGAGCACGATTGCGGAAGGGCGCGGCAGAGGGAAAACGGCGAAAAGATCCACCAAACCGTTGGAAATAACCACAGCAACCTTGCCAAAGTCAGATAAAACGACGAAACGCAGAAAATCAACAATCAGCAAACACGAAAAGTAATAACAACGGCCGGTCCTGCATGACCGTGAAGATGGCCGTTATGAAATAAAAATTGTTGAACACAACGTGATCTCGACATCTGAGATAATCGACCAATGTGATAGGCCGAGAAATCTTCCCCCGCCGCTCTGAGCTCTTCTCAGGCAACGCAGCCCTGCGTGTATAAATTGGCTGAATCGCGAGAGCGATTAGTTCATATCTTCGTTAGCGATATTAGCATTGTTAGCTCTTTTGGTCGATAAGCTAGTAGCGAATATCTGAATCAACGTGCGTGAGATTCCGAGTGTGAGTACGAGGTGACTGCAGAGAGAGAGGACAAAGCTGCGGAACGAGAGTGGTCAGGTGTCGGAGAAAGAGACGAAAGAGACTCACGGAGACGACCGCAGAAGACAGCACCAGTGAGGTACCGGTTCGAAGCCGGTTGAATTTCTTCCTGTAAACACGCCACTATTTTAGACATTTCGTTTTACGTTTCGAAAGAACTGGCTCGCCATTAATGTCGCGTGAGTAATCTCTTATATTTCTTTTGGTTAAATAAATTGATTTATTTCGGTAAGGCGAGCAGCTGTGGTCGAGCGGCGGAATTCGCGAGTTCTACAGCGTTGCATCAAGCGAGGGAAATCCGCTTTTCTCTTTTAACGTCAAACGTTTTGCCCCGAAAGATCTTGCGTAGCTAACCAGCTTAATAAGAGCCGCGCGCGTGTTTAGTTTTGATGTACTTTCATTATTGAAGAGGTACGCGAGCTATCGGACCGCATAGGTGCAAGTACGCGACGACTCTTGAATTTATTCTTCTGCGATCGAATTTACGGATTGAGAGTGCTATCGATTATTACTAGACAACTATTTTATTTGTTCTTTTGCAAACAGGTTGCGATTGTAAAATGCTATCAGACAGGGTCGAATTACTGCTATCGGATCGTTTCGGAATTAAATAGCGGCCGAACAATTGTAATATCGTTCGAAGATTCGACGTGTTATCGAAATCTAACTTGCGGTGTAACGCTCGACGCGTGCGGTAATATAGCTGTCTGTTATTGAAAACAGCTGATCCGGCACACGTTGTCGAAGCCGGTCATTGACCCGGCAGGCCGAGACTAGCGAGTCTTATACGCGAGCGAGATGTTTACTTCGCGTAGCTCCGACGTCTGCGTATAAAAACTACGAAAATTGAAGCAACACCTGTCAGACGTGCGTTTCGCGAGACGGAATTCTCTGAATTTTGTTTAGGTCTGTTGAATTCCTTGTAAATTTCCACATTCCGATTCCCGACAGGAATTCACCTGTCAACCCGGCGGAATCTGACCTTATTATTGTAAATTACTCGCATTCTTTTCAGAATATATTTTGTTATTTTTATTTATTTTAAATCTGTTGTCGCGTTTCTTCATCATTACTGACCTAACTGCCTCCTACAACACCCCGCTCCTCTCTCGTTTCGGAGCTAGTCGGCCTGGATTTCCTTAACGAGACGTCCTGTAATTGACACGCGCAACGCGTGTCTGGCGCCAATATAAAATCAATAAGAATCCCGACGATCTCGGGAATCCGGAATCGCTTCCGGGTTCGAGCGCCGATGGAGATCACGGCGGAGAAACGAGCCTTTTTCTCTTAAGCAGCGTGTCAGAGCGAAAAATACGTTGCAAAATAGAGTAATAAAGAATAGAATATAGCAATGTAGTTTAGGATCTTTATATAAATCGCCTTGCCATTCATAAATGGCCAACTTACTCTTATTATATGTGGCAAAAATGGAAAGTTTTGTTTTAAGTTTTTTTTAAGATATAAAGACTAAAGATCTTATATTGGTATTTTTTTATAGTAAAAGGCAGTGTAAACTTTTTATTAGTATAGTTTGTCTCTTTAACATTATAAATAATAGTTGACAAATTAAGTTTTTCATAGTGCGGCTCATATTCCGCAGTCATCCTAAATGAATAAACAAAATTACCAAAATTATCATAACTAATATCAATATTTATATTAAATGCAGGATGATGATTTTATACTAATTAAAGCGGATGTTTCTCTCAGTTATCCGAGTAAATACATGTACATTGGTATTTGCTACCCGATTGTGCACATATATAATTATCAATATAATCGTTACAATAATTTATGATCATTCTATATGTAATGGTGTCGTGTAGGACATCAAGCAGTGTGTATATATATATATATATATATATATATACTATATATACATCATACATGCTATGTATACACATGAGACGCGGATGTACTTGCTCTGTGCACGCAAATTATTGCACACTCCACTTTGAAGACGCCTCCCGAGATATCCAATGGTTCCGTGAATACGTTATCCTCGAAGGAAATTTCATCGAAATACCGCGCGAGAACATGACCTGAACCTCTAATAAACTGAACTCTGACTCCCCGATTCTCGCTTTCACCGGACACTTTAGAAAATAGTTCAGCCGCGGACAGACGAATCCGGCGGCAAAATTTCTCGCCGCCACACAAAGCACTCGCGCCATGATATTAGTTTTACACAAGCGAACTTTTCGCGCTTTTGATAAAAGATTCGCAAACGGCTTTCGCGAAATTTAGACACTTGCCTAAGTGCACGCGCACGTGCATATCATGGACGTGAGAGATTTTTTAATACCTTTAATATGCTCTTGAGTGTATATTTGACTCATGCGCGATGGAATCGATGCGCGTCCAAAATATATGTTGCGCGTACGATGACTTCAAATTTGTCAAAATATATAATTAAAATTAACGCCGGATATTCTGCGATACACATTCCCATCGCGCTGTGATGTTGGACAATTTTTGGCACCACGTTCCTCGTGGTACATCATTAATCATGGTAATTAATGTCGCTTTGTGGTTAGTTAGACATGGTCATTAATTACCTTCATTTATTACTAATTATCGTAATAATCATAGATATCGAGCAAGGTTAAAGCTCGGACTCTATCGCTCTTTTGCTAAGTCCATTTTATTAAACGTATATTATATAGGGTGCAGTCAAAGTTTCACTGCAAATGTTTCGAAGCATCATTCTATCTTTATTCTATATTTAATGAGAAATAAAAATAGAAGGTAATTATGCAGTTTAGCTACTTTTCTCAATTTTGACTATTTTAATCTGGTTTTTTTAAAAAATGCTTTATTTTTTCACTACAATGAGGAATCAATCGGGAGAGCTTGCAAAAATTATGTACTTTCCTTCTTTTTTTAAAAAAACGTGAAACTCGAAAAATCTTCAAAATTATGTTGATACCGTGTCCACCAATTTGAGTTTTGTTACGCATCAACCAATGATGTATGAGCTGAAAAAGTAAAAATTTGCGAAAGTACAAACCCATGTGGAATCTCACTTCTCGTGGAAACGAGTATGTACTCCTTGTGTGTACCCCTTACGGGAGGCCGGAACACACTGTTTCTACACTGTTCATACACTTTCTACGAAAAGCGAGGTTCCATGTAGATTTATAATTGATTAAATTTTTAACTCTGTTAAATTATGCAAAGTAATTCTCTCTCGGCAAAAATTTATACAAAAAGCGAAATTCGACCATTTACATCCGTAGCAATCCATGGTTTGCACGAAAATGAACAAATAACATCGCGTTACATATAAGCTAAGACGTAGTCGCTGCAGAAGGAAACCAGTAAACAAGCGACGAGCCGACGCTCTTGTATACATTGCTACAAAACACGAACAGGTAGGATTCAGTGCAAAATTAGCAAAAGTTTTTGGCGTATTTCTCGGAAACTAAGCCCAAACAGTAGTTATATGTAAAGAAAAAAGTTGTTCAAAATCTTCTATAACATATGTCTTCTATAACATATGTTTTTTTAATATATATTAAAAAATCACCGACATTGGAAGACCCGTTGAACATAATTATGAAAATTTTTCAAGTTTTACATTGTTTTTAAAAAAGTGGGGAAGTACATAATTTTTTTGAGCTCCCCCGATTGATTCCTCATTGTAGTAAGAAAATAAAGCGTTTTTCAAAAAAATTGAATTAAAATAGCCAAAATTGAGAAAAGTAGCTAAACTGTATACTTACCCAAGTTGAAAGTGGACAATTAAAAACAACTTAAAACGCTTGGTTTGTAAGACAGTCATGCTTTGTTCCGTTTCTCTGTGTTGACGAGTACTGACATTTTAATCCGGTTTTTAATCTTACAGTTAAAAGAAAGTGTTCTATTTTTTATTTTTTATTTTTATTCTTTATTTATTTATTTATTACATTTCTCATAGTTTTTTAGTAACTGACTTTATTTTATATATTCACATTTTGACTTTTATTCTCTTGACTCAAGTTTATTGTTTTTATTGGCTAATTTTTACAATATTTATTCATTTATTTATTTAATTCGTTATAGACCTCCAATACTCCGATACGTCATACTTTGATGTTTAGTATATCTATGTTATCTGTTGTTTTAGCTCGTTGCGCTTACCAGCATGCATTAAACAGTTTTTGTGATGACTTGTCGAGTTTGGTACATATTTAAATATGTACGCACATATTTAATTTAAATATGTACATATTTAAATTAAAACTGTTTTTTTTTGTATGTATCTTTCTGTTTAACAGATGTTTTTTTATTCAATTTTTTTACATTGTATACAGTGCTGAAGATGATCACCAATAAAATTTGATCAAAACGTCCGGAATACACTACGTTTTAAGTTGTTTTTGATTGTCCATCTTCAACTTGGATCATAGGCTCTTTGCACGGAAAAAAATAGTTTCTACCACAGCTAATTACGGTTTGCTGAAACTGAATTTGCTGCTATAGCTTTAAAATTTCCTACATAGAAACAGTTCCTATTACATAGAAACAGTTTGCTGATATTCCTAAATATGTCGACATAATAACAAAATTTGTATAGGTATAGTAGTATGGTAGTATTATATGGACACCTAAGCTCGTTGCTACAAGACATACATATTTTGCTATTATGTCGACATATTTAGAAATATCAGCAAACTGTTTCTATGTAATAGGAAATTTTATAGCTACAGCAGCAAATTCAGTTTCAGCAAACCATAATTAGCTGTGGTAGAAACTATTTTTTTTCCATGTGATCATTTTTCTTTTAATTTGTTTCATCGAACAGTTATTTGAACTCTATAACTAAATTATTTAATACGTGAGTAAAACTACTAGCGTACTAGAAAAAAATCGGTTAAAATTTCAATTAAAATCCATTTCAGTTTTGATAATGAAGAAAGTAGTATTTGCGCAACTTTCAAGCTTATATAAGTGGTAAAAAGTCTTTATTTTAACTTCTTAGCGCTGTAGCATGAAATCTTGGATTTGCGGGTTACGCGTTTTTATCAGCGTCATAAGATATACGAAACACGAACAAAACGCGACCGTAATATGTCTGTGCGATAATGTAGCGCGCACTCGTTTCGTACATACGCCATACCCGGTACCGAAATACGGTACGGTTAATTAATTATCCGTAATGGCGCTTTATTTGCAAAAAGAGAGAGCAAATTGATAAGGTCCAGCAACGCGGAAACTGGTATGTATTGTGTAACGCGTGTATGTGCGCACAAAGAGTTACACACACATTCGCTGACACACGAGTAAATTGCGTCTGTTTGGAGGCGCACACTTAAGCCGAGTACGCACGTGCAACAAAATCGTAACTGTAACGCCGTCGCAAATTGTTCTTCTTCTTCTTTGCTGTAATGGCTCTTGCCCCGGTGAGGAAGGAGCATACGCCAGTCTTCGACTTACTATTATTACTAGTTATGTATTTGTTTAAACTAAAGACTACGATGATAATAAGAAAAGTGGTGTAAAAACACCTAAAATTGGCCAAAAATATTCACAGTAGAATTACGCACATCCAACCAACATGGCTGATGCAACCCTCCATGAGCACAACATCTAGAAATGATCCGTCGCAAATTGTATGTATAGATCATAGACGTATGTATAGACTGCGCGTTTGGCTGAAGAGTTATCTTTACCGTAGAAAAAGACAACATGTTTTAGACAGTAACTCTTTCTTTCTCTCTCTCTCTCTCTCTCTCTCTCTCTCTCTCT
>NW_018021106.1:41204-47017 GCF_002006095.1 Pseudomyrmex gracilis
ATATATATATATATATATATATATATATATATGTGTGTGTGTGTATTAAATGTAGCTTTTAGTAATCTAAGCTGCTCATAGCTTTAGAAAAACTTACAAGTTTACTTGAAAGTTTATTTGCTAGTAAGAGTGATGACATTCTCTTCTCTCTGAGAGTTGTACAGATATAGAGTTGTCACAAGGCAATAACGACAGCCATATTTTCAAGTTGCTCTGAAATGGTGTAACAGACAAGATTTGTTACTTTTAACACTTTTGTTACGTCCTGGAGACTCCACGGTCCCCTTTTTCCTGCGACGCGACACGCCAGCGCATAGCAAACCCTTTTTTGTAAATAATAAAAAAACAATAAATAACTCGAACGGGTCTCCTATCGTTTAGAAACTTAAACTCTAGACGATAGGAGAGCAAACGGAAATTATATCGGCGCCCGAAAAGATAAACCGCGCCTGGCAATAACCCGAAATTTTAGGATAACGTGCAAGAAAAATTATTATTTAAACACTTCGAGCAGCTTTCCAAGCAAACCCGGATATCTCATGAAAAACACCGCTTATAAAAATTAGAGCGGCCGGCGCAAATAGAAACTCCGGCGCCACGAGCATTTTTATTATAAGCAAATAGCAAGGGGTCTATGTGGCGTGATCGAAAAAACAACACTCTCCCTTTTCCCTTCTCCGAAAAATTGGACGAGCCGACCAAAGCGAGAGATCGTCGCCGATTGGCGATCACACAAAGTTTACCCGACGACTAATTAACAAATAGAAACCAGCAAAGCCCAACCGAGTTTCCCGATTAAAAATAAACTCGGTGAGCACTCACTGACTCAAAAGAGTATATAAGACAGGACTCTCGGAACTGGAGTCAGAAAAATCTGCTGATTTTGCCGGGAGTGCCGCAGCAAATTCGCGACGAGTGAGCATAAATAGTTGCAAGTGCAAGTGCGAGTAGTGCGCCGAGAATCCGCCGAACACCGAAGCCGCACCAGGTTCCGAGCTACCTACCAAGCCGTACGGGCCGAAGGGAAGAAAGAAATCGCAGCCAGCAATCATCTAAGTAGTAAGTCCACATTATTATATATACGGAGGTTCCACTTCTCGCGAAATTAAAAGCTGACGTCGCGATTGATTTTCGGAAATATCGAGAAAACGGTCAAAATAAACAAATACATAGATACACTCACAATTCGGTTTAATCGGAAGGGCTACTCGCGATATATAGCCGTCTCGGGTGACAGCCGAATTTTTGGAAGGGCTACTCGCGGTGTATAGCCGTCTCGGGTGGCAGCCGAATATTTTTCTTTATTTTCTTCCCCAAACCACATAGTAAACAAGGCTCAACATCTCCGAAAACGGTCGCGAAGCCAAGAAAATACAATAACAAAAGAAAATACAACAATATAAATTGAGTGTAATTGCATAAAATTGTTTAAGTGGAACCCCGGCAGAGAACTTCGCGAACGGGTAAAAAAGCCCAGCGCTACCGACGCAACGTAAAATTGCGACGAGCGGCAGCGCTCGCGCTAAACGAAGCGGAGCCGACCAGGTCCATTGACGCCACCCCTCCTCAGACATTAGGAAACGATTACAGCAGCGACAATAAAATAAGAAACCCCAGCGATACACACACAACTTCATCGCATGCGCACGCACACTCACCGACACACTCGCACGTAGACACCTCTCACGCACAAAATAATAATAACAACGATCACGCACACGTAGAAACACACACAGACACACATACACACGACGATTCGTGGTATGAAGCTCCTAAAAATTGTAACAGTAGACACCCTTAAATGAATAAATTAATATTGTACGTATTATAATTTTTTCCTTTTAATTAAGACGACCTTTCATCATCCACATCCTCAATTGATCGCACGGTCTCGTCCTTAGTTCGTAGAGTTAAATCTTTAGACTTGAAAAGAGACCGACGAGCGGGGCCTCATAGGATAGAGTAAGAGCGACATACGCCGTTGACCTGTCCGTGAGAGCACACAAACTCGCTCGACTCTGCCGCAGCGGGATCGCCAACCTGCTGTGCGGAGATAGAGAGAAACGACAGCTCTCTGTTACTCTACCATAGCCCGACCGTAACCGTGGGCCAGGACGTAACACTATATAATATATCTTTTTAAATAAAATAATTTTTTCCAAAACGTTGGTCGACTTTTCTCTTGCAGCTTTATTTTTTCCTCCAGCTGTTGGAGGAAGAAGTCGTCATAACGCTAAAATAGCTCTTGTATGTTTATCCTCAGCTGAAAAATTTCTTACATATTGATAAATGTTGCATTTTATATTACAAAATGTTACATAAAACTTTATTAACTATATATTCATTACCTTTTCCCACTTTGTCTACTGAAGGATGTATTTCATATAAGATTTGCGATCTCAGTTAGTTTAAAAAAAACTATTTTATTCTCACTTTTACAGTTACAATATTTTTTATTATAATTTTCACTTTCACAGTTATAATCTTCTTTATTATAGTTTTCACTTACACTTTAGAATTCGCAAAGTATTAATTATATTAAGTTATACTAACTGACACGCGCGACTTGATGTAACAGACTGACTGCCGCGCCCTATCCGAGGGCGATATTTATACTTATTTCGGAAAAGGACCCTTGAACAAGTGATGAAAGATCGAGCCGGCTAGCACCGAGAGTACCGAGGTGGTGGGAGCCACTGGGAACACGCACACAAGCGAGACCGCCGTCCGTGTGCGTGACGTCATGCACACGGACGGCGGTCTCGCTTGTGTGCGTGTTCCCAGTGGCTCCCACCACCTCGGTACTCTCGGTGCTAGCCGGCTCGATCTTGCATCACTGCCTTGTACTCGAAAAAAGATCTTTGTACTTGGACTTTGCGTTTGAGGAAAAGACCTTCGTACTTGAACTTTGTGATTGAGAAAAAAAATAGGGAAAAATCTTTGTACCATCGTGGGAGAGAGTCGAGGAAGGAAGTAGATAATGATAAGAAAGATATTTAATGTATTACGTGTATTATATATGGTCACATCTCCCTCCTTATAGAAAAATTTGATGTATAATCAAATTTTATCTAGAAGTCTATGGAGTGTATCAGATTGCACTTGGTGGTTTAAAGGTAAAACTACTTTAGGTTCTCGACCTCCGGTATAGTTTACATGTTGAGTTGGCGCCTGATTTCCAAAACTGCAATGGTTATAGCAATTTCCAAGCAATTGTTTAACGAGACTGATAATGCTTGAAAAGAGCCCTATTTTATAAAGGAGAACAAAAAGGATAGAGCCAAGGGTTATATATCCTGTTAAATTAAGGTAGTACATGAATCTTTCTTTCCAGGTGATCGTTCTGTGGTTATCTAATATTTGGTCTGCGATGGTGTTTAATTCACTTAGTGTTTTACCGAGAGTTTGTAATTTTTCTGGATCTACATGCGTTTCTTTTATTATATCCATGGGTATGTGTGTTAAGTTGTAATTCGCAAAAATGTTATCAAGTGGTTTGTGCGATGGTACTCGAATGGTTTGATGAATTTCAATGGTGTCTTGAATTAGGTTTCCGAGCTTTAGAGTCGCAGTGTCGGAAATTACTGTACAATCAGGTTCTAAATGAAGTATAAAGTTTTGATAAACCCGCACGCTACGTGGTTTTTTATATGAGCAAAGGACATACAAATTTTCCTCTTTGGGTGCAATTCCGATCCAATCTTGATTCGTGTGGAGCTGGATCCACAACGTGTTCTGTATTTGCATGTACTTTGTTGTACATTTTTCTGATTCATGTTAGTTAGTATTTCGCTTAAGCAATTATCTTTTATTCCGGTCTGGATACGTTCTTTTCAATAATTTGTAATTGCCTAATCTTTTTGCTTGCATTAATTCTAGTTCGTTAATCGGCATAAAAGTAGTTCTATAAGGATCTATGAGTATGAGTCTTTGGGTTGTATCTATGATAGATTGTTTCAGCCAGCCGTGTCTTGGTAAAGATATAACCTTAGTTAATTCTAGAATCTTATCTTCTGTTAAAGGAATTAAAAGTTGCACTAACAACCGTTTTTTAGTTTAAAACTATGAATACATTGCTTATATTTATGAGAGTCGTATAATATGTTTCCTCCAGTGGTACAGGAAAATTGTCAACATGTTTATGTTCTCTAAAGACATCAAAAAGCTTTCTGGGAGAAATAGAATATATGGTTGCACAGTGCCATGTCTTGCGTCAACAATTAGTTTTTCTGATTTCTCTATTTCTCTGATTAATCTTTGCATTTCATTATTTAAGTCGGGTAGTCTCTCATCTATCAAAATGTTAAGTTTGTTAGCTTGGCTTAAGTCTCAAAGTTTGTTGAACTGTGCATTCATACGTTCTATCGAGCTGGAGAATTCATTCGCAAGTTCTTTATCACCCGCAAACGTTTTGAGTATTATACTCGTTCGGGATTGTTCAGAGGAAGAGGGAAGACTGGGTGACGGAGAGTTACGGGGAAGCGTTGTCTTTGGTGTAGAGTTAGGAATTGATAGAGTAGTAACGGTGTCCCGTCAATAATTATTTTTGCTCTGTTTTCCAGATCGTATTCAGCAATAACAGAGTCGATCATCTGTCGTGTTTCTTTGCTAAAAGGTCCCTTAATTGTTAGTGTCCATCTTGAAGGATTTGTGTCGGTGTCTTCGATAATAGGAAGAATGTGGGCACGTAAGAGGTTAGGAGTAATGAAGTCAGGATCGATATTTTCCTATCCGAAGACCGAATCCTTATTAATAGCTATTTTAATATAACGTGTTTCGGCGTTATTAAGTGTTCTAGAGGCAAAAGCCAATGGCTTATCTTTGCCTATCTCCCCCTGTGAGAGTATTGCCTCGATCGCTTCGTTAGATGCGTCTGTGGTTAGAATGAAGAGTTTGTTCCAATCGGGATATGATAACACCGGTTTTGATGTTAGTTTATTTTTTAATAATTCGAAAGAATGTTGTTGCTTGTTTGTCCACTTGAAGGTTGAAGATTTTTGGAGAAGTCGTGTGAGTGGTTTTGCAATTTTAGAGAAGTCTTTAATGAATTTACGATAATATCCCATGAGTCCAAGGAATTGTTTTATTTCTTTTGGATTTTTGGGAACTGGATATGTTTGAACTTTCTCAATTCTTTTCGGATTTGGTTGCACGCCGCGTTCTGAGATTAAGTGACCTAAATATTCAAGTTCCGGACGTAAGTATTCGCATTTATGTACGGGTTGTAGTTTCAAAGCCACTTGTCTTAATCGTTCAAATAACGTTTTTAAATTTCTGTTGTGTTCCTCGATCGTTTTTCCGTACACAATTATATCATCGATATAAACAAAGCAACTATTAAGCCTCTTGCACAATGCGAGGGAATAGTGATAGCGATAAGCAATAGACAGAATTCCAACTCATCGGAAATTTTATTGTTATTGCTTATTCCGTTTTCTGATCTGCATTGATACATGTGTATTTATATATGTTAGATTCCGCTGTTCCTACCGTTATTTATAGATATAAACTCTTTAAAACTGGTGTTATTTCTATCGCTATTGCTATTCCTTCCATTGTGCAAGGGACTTTATCAACTAAACCTTTTAATTCTTTATTCATCATTTTTTGAAATGTCGGCGGTGCGTTTTTTAAACCAAAGGGCATACGCGTACGAGGTGTGATCAAAAAGTAAGGTGACTCTTTGAACTTCGCGCGCTCTGTACACTCTAATTTCAAAAATTTTTTGTTGTTGTGTTGGTACACTCGTCACGATCATATGTTCACAGTTTTGACTATATAGCATGTGTTGTTTTTATGTGAGAGGCATAAAG
>NW_018021106.1:47517-52580 GCF_002006095.1 Pseudomyrmex gracilis
AAATTCGTTCCAAAACTGCTTAATTTTGATCAGAAGCAGCATCGCATGAACATCGCCCAAGACATGTTGAACGACGTCAATGATGATCCTGATCTGCTCAAAAGGGTTATAACTGGCCCCCTGCGACTTTTTCCTCTTCCAAAAATTGAAAAGGCCCATGAAAGGACGAAGATTTGCGACGATTGAGGAGATTAAAGCTGCATAGCTGGAAGAGCTCAAGGCAATACCCAAAAGTGCATTTCAGAAGTGTTTTGACGACTGAAAAAAACGCTGGCACAAGTGCATTGTATCAGAGGGGGATTATTTTGAAGGGGATAACAATTTTGGATAAATAAATAAATATTTTTTTATAAAAATGAAAAGTCACCTTATTTTTTTATCACACCTCGTATATTTGTAATGTCCGTTTGTGGTCAAAAATGCCGTTTTAGGAATGTCTTTTGAGTTTATCCCGATTTGATGAAATCCTAACGATAGGTCAAATGCTGAGAAATATCGCGCGTTTCCTAGCTGATCTATGATTTCGTCTATGTTTGGAAGTGGATACGTGTCTGAATAGTTTTTTCATTTAATTTTTTGTAGTTGATCACTAATCTCCACTTAGTTTTTCCCGACACGTCTTGTTTTTTCGGTACTACCCACAGTGGTGAATTATATGGTGAGTCTGATTCCCTTTATTATCCCCTTCTCTAACATTTCTTTGATTTGCCTTTTAATTTCTTCTTGGTGTATCGGAGGATAACGATATTGTTTTGTGTGGATAGGAATTTCGTCTGTAATTTTTATCTCATGCTGGATAAGATTAGTCAAGGGAAGTGGGTCTTCGGGAAAAGTAAATATGTCATGGAATTCTTCTAGAATGTTCCAAATTTCTTTTGAATATTCTGGGATGTGCGAGAGTCGCGTGTTTTCTTTCAACATGCGTAATTGTTTGTTATCTAACGGTTGTTTTGCGATTGAATGAATCGAGTTTTCATGAAAATCTTCAATGCGCTCAATGTCATTTATTAAATGCTTTGGAATAATCGGTTGCCCGAGATCGTCCGTTTTCGTGATCACTCCAGTGTCATTCTTAAATATTACCAACACATTGCGATTATTGCATTCACTAGGATACGGCTTGTCAATTTGTTTAAATTCGCGTCCTCCGAGTATTAAGTTTTTATTCAAAAACACAAAATTATTTTTTGTGAGGAAGTCGATTCCTAAAATGCCTTCATACTTAACCGGCAAATCATTATCTAATACATAAAATATATGCTTTTTCCCAAACATTTCTATCTCTACGCCGTATTTTGTTTTTAAAGAATGAGTTGTTACACCGTGTGTTACAATAGGGTCTACCCTACGTAAATTTTTATCTTCAATGTACGTTTCGTGTATTAAAGATAGGTTTGATCTAGTATCTATTAAAAAACTTATCTTTTTGAAGCCTGGAATCTTCAGTCCAACTCGTGGCACCTTGATGTAAGTCCCGTTAGGTCCTTGCACGAGGTTTTCTTGTTGAGTGGTTGTGTCTCGCTCTGCTCTATTACATGTAAACGATGCGATTGTGACCCCGGTGGTTGGTTGTTGTTCCGGCGCTCGAAAAAATTTTGTCCACCTTGTTGCTTTTGTTGATTTTGGTGAAATATCTTGGTTCTGTATTCCTTTTCTTCCGCGTCTCTTGCAATAATTGCACTCCTTGTTGTTTTGAAATTGCGACTTATGCGGCGTTGATCGTCTGTAATTGTCGTTTCGTTGCATTCTCATTTTTCAAAGTTGCAACTCTTCTTCAAACATTCTTGCTTTGCAAAATGCCGCATTCAGAGTATCGAGGTGCTCAAATGAGTAGAGATGATCACCGATCTCTGTCCTTACGTTGCGTCGAAAGACCTTGATAGCTTTTTGTTGATAGATCTCTTCTTGAACAAGAATTTTCGTGTAACTTGTATTTTGTGCGTTGATTACTGCGATAATTTTGTCTTGGATGCGTGAGAAATTATAAAGTTGTCAATGCTTTCACTCGATTTCTGGAAGCACGTGTCGCGTTGCACTTTTAGTGCTGAGAGATTTTTCGCTTTCCCGTATAAAAATCGGAGTTTTTCGAACAAATGAGCGAAATTTAGCACACCGTTCAGTCTTATAGTACCTTTCGTTCTTCCCGTCAATTTCTGTGCAATAACATTGATCAATAAGAGTTCCCGTTGGTCGGCTGCAAGTCGCTTCACTGCGACTTGTATGTGTTCAATAAATGATTCTACGTTAGATCCGTCAAATTCTGGGATTAAATGTAATGCCAATTTGTAGTTTGCAATTGACGGTATATTAGTTGTCACATGTTGTTCGTTAGCTCTTTGATGAGAATTTTTGTTTGAGTCGTGTCGTATTTTGTTTACTTGCAGTTTTAATTCGCGGACCGCGTCCGTGACTTCAATTAATTTATTCATGACAATATTCATGTGTAAGGTTTCGTCTCTTACTGGACTCTGACCGCGTGACATTGGAGCGGTAACGAAAACTTTCGATTCTAGTATGTCAGTTATTGTACTTGAATTAGTTGAGTCAGTTGAGGTAATTCTGCTCACCGCTCTATAGTTGGTCCACGCCAGTGTTCTTAGGTTTAGTAGTCAGAATAGTTTTCCAATCAACTAGAGAAACTAGTATATTTCTTGGAATGCGAACTTCACTGTTTGCACTATCCCGCACAGCTGCCACCAATGTAAGATTTGCGATCTTAGTTAGTTTAAAAAAAACTATTTTATTCTCACTTTCACAGTTACAATATTCTTTATTATAGTTTTCACTTACACTTTAGAATTCGCAAAGTATTAATTATAGATGAATAGACGGCATAACCAAGACAATGGTTACTTGACGATCGGTTATAGTAACTGACACGCACGACTTAATGTAACAGACTGACTGCCACGCCCTATTCGAAGGCGATATTTATACTTATTTCGGAAAAGTGTACTCGAAAAAAGATCTTTGTACTTGGACTTTGTGTTTGAGGAAAAGACCTTCGTACTTGAACTTTGTGTTTGAAGAAAACAATAGGGAAAAATCTTTGTACCATCGTGGGAGAGAGTCGAGGAAGGAAGTAGATAATGATAAGAAAGATATTTAATGTATTACGTGTACTATATATGGTCACAATGGTCAGTCTTGGAAAAAACTTTCAGAATAATTACATAATATTTTCTAGTAAATTCTTTAAAGAAAGAGTCATCATATTTAGGAAATAAAAGTTTGTATTCTTCTTTAATCTACAAAAAAGAGCCAATAAAGAATTTTATGTATTTTAGTTATACTGTATATATATATATATATTGTGACGTGGTAGTCGCGCCGCTCCTCCCTCGCCACAAAAAGCTCTCATGATCGCGGGAGTCCGGGGGTGCGAACCGTCGGGGACGCGCCAGGATCCTCCAGGGCTTGCTTGCGTGCGTTAGATTTAGTTGCTTATTTGTATTATTTTTTTGTATGCTCTTGGCGCCTCACCACATCGAGAACACACTACTGGAGGAGATATCAGGAACCAACGATTCTGGGTAAAGGCGAGAGTAAACGAGAGAGAAGGGTGTGCGTGGAGTCGCAGCTAGGCACTCGCACGACGACCAGANGGGTGAGTCTCCGGAAATAAGCGGCGAGAAAGAGGACAACGCGGAGGACAGCGAACCTTGGCGCTGAGAGGCCGAGGAAGCGAGGCGAACACCCGACGAGGGAAACAGCTTTAACTCTCCCTTTCACCTCGGAAAGGCCTGCTGCACACCTCCGCTGCTAACCTGCAACTACGACCCTGCTACGCTACTGCATGCTGCATCGCTAGTGCATTTGCGGAATTCTGCGCTTGAACATATCCGCTGCTTGCATTTCCGCTTTTAAGGGCCCGATACTCGATTTGAATTTCGCGGCCGCGAGTCCTGCCGCCGAGCGCGAGCATCGCGTCGCATGTAGCGCCCCTCGCGACCTGATTGGTCGCCGCGATCTACCCTACGCGATCCTAGCGCGCTCAGACGCATCGACCCCGAATCGATCTCGATCCTCGCTCTCTTGTTCGCAATCTACCGAACCGGACGGACGCATCGACGACACTCCCGACGATTGATTGTTAATCGAGAAGCCTTTCAAGCTTTGGACTGGAATGGACAAGAACGACGACGTACGGTGAGATGTCCTCGTTACTTTGTGAGCCACGAATCCGCGTTACTCGAGTCTCGTGTCGAGGCTAGTCGCTGAATTTCGCGTTTGGGTATCGGCAAGGACATAACCTTCGCCATAGTCTTAGAGTTTTCGGCAGCGGCTAGAATCGGATTCCACGGGGCTTCGTGGTGATAATTCGTAGGTTTAAGTGCGTGTTGCGTAATTACTCTGTTGAGTAGCTCAAGCCCTGGAGTTCCGGTAAAGCGCCAAGCAGCATTTTCGTATTTCCTTACGTCTCGCGTGCACAAGTAAGTGTTGAGTGTATCGTTTCGCTATCGTTATATTTCGCACCGGGTATCGTATCGATCCGCGTACCGAATATCGTATTCCGAACTAACGCTATCGTAACGTGCTGCGTCCTGCGTAATAATCTCAGCTTATTTTTCACCTGCTGCTGCATTAATCTTGCATTCTCTCCTATCGTACCGCTATTACATTCTCTACTGCATCTTGGTGTGGATTTTCCTGAGCGACCTGCCTAAAGCGAGGGGTGAGCGAGTCGGAGGAGCTGTAAAAAGAGAATTTCGTACCGTTATCGTACCGAATATAAGAGATCTACCGTACTGTGCTAGAGGATCTCGCGGATCGAGGAGCGCTTAGCTCTCGTTCCGGGGAACACGCTCTTCCGACTTCGTGAGCGCTTTGCTCGGGTGCGTCCATTGGCACGTGCATGCGGCGTGATTTTTGATTGCTTAAGTGCACGGTGCCCGGGGACGGGAATTCGGCGAGAGTTTTGCGCCGTGTACTTGCACGAGTTGGCTAGATTAATCCATTCTACCGTTTCCAGCTTAAGGAATGCTTTGAGTAACCCGCTTGTTCCCTTGTTTATTATACCGCCTAGATTGTACAGGGTCCGCCACTTAAATCCGGACAAAAAT
>NW_018021106.1:58705-62528 GCF_002006095.1 Pseudomyrmex gracilis
ATATATATATATATATATATATACAGTATAAATATATATTGTGACGTCCTGGCCCATAGACACGATCGGGCTACGGTAGAACGCAACAATAAACGCGTCGTTTTCAAATCTCTCCACAGAAGTCCCGCTGTGCAAGAGTCGAGCGAGTTTGTGTATATTCTTCGACAGGTCAACGGCACGCACCGATCTTACTCTGTCTGACGAATACTCGCTCGTTGGTTTCTTTTTAGGTCTAAGATGCAATTCTTATTTACCAAGGACAGAATTTAGCGATTTCACGAGGAATTAAGAGTGGGTTGTAGGGGAAAAGGGACAAAGAATAACTCTTTTAGTTTAGTTTTACATATTATAAAATAATTTTGTGTTAGGAATTTGAAAAGCGTGAGCTGGTATCAGTACAAGAACTTTATTATTACTTTATATGAGCACGACAAGAGATTTGTTGATACAAAACTATTGGAACAGAAAGGAAGTAACGAACCAAAAACGAGGCGACGAACTGAACATTTACTAACTGACTAATTAAAAGAAACGCGTACAAGTAAGCGCCGCGGAGCGGGTAACCGCCAAAAAAAAGATACGCAAACGACGCATAGCGGTCATACACAGTAACACGTGCGCCTACAAAGATAAGGAAAAGACTGATTAGAGGTGGAGGACTAAGAGAGACTTGAAAAGAACATTTTGTTCTAACATTATGTTTATTAAAATTGCAATTATAATATAATTAACCCGAGAATAGTCGCGCTATTTTTTGTGGCGTACGCGGTCATCTGGGATGTTTTTTACACTTCAGTTAAAAGTCATTGTTAATCATCACATATTGTAAATTATTGATTGTTCTGTAATTTATTAAGAAGTAAAGACATTATAGATATAGATTTAATTAATATTTTTTGAAAAAAGTAAAAAGACATCAAGAAAATAAAAAACGAACAAAAACAGGACAGTAAGGAGCTTATTATAACACATTTTCTAAAATATAAAACTATCAGTTAATGCTTTTATATTGCGGATTTTTTAATACCATCATATTTAAAAGTTTGTAAAGACTATCCATTAAAAAAAATCAAAAATATTATGTAATATTTATTTTATAGCAATTTAAACTAAGGCTATATCGTTATCATATAAATTCATGTGTTTTATGTTTACTGTTTTAAAAGTATCAAAAGTAGTTTATTTTTATCATATTTGTAATAGTAATAATAGTGATTAAGTATTATTATATATTTGTTTATTATGTTATACAAGATGTTTGATAAGTACCGTCTCACCGCTCGTAGGTAGGTAGAAGGAGTTATTCTAAGACGAAAAGTCCTATATCACTTTGGAAAATTCGCAATAATTAACGAAATATTAAGGAACAAAGATCCGCTAATCAGCGTGCATCCAGAGTAAGAACACCGTAAGGACAGTCCAGTCTTTCGTACGTACGTGCCGTAGCGACAGAATGGGAGGAGCTAATAGAATAACATGTGTACACAGCGCGTCAGGAATTCGAAGAGTAGGCGCGGGATCGGAGGTGAAGCGGTTGCTCGCCAACAAGCGTCAAGACTGGACTGTCCTTACGCTGTTCTTACTCTGGATGCACGCTGATTAGCGGATCTTTATTCATTAATATGTTGTGCGCCAATTTTTGTAATAAAAGTTAAGTGAGATGAGGCCATTGAGCAATGTGATGAGACATCACTGTCATTGCTCAATGACCTAGTTAGATTGCAGGAAGGCAGCAGTTCTAGGAAGAACTGCTGGTTGCCACGAGGTGGCACACATTGCCGCATTGTCCGAAGTGCAACGCAGCATTCATGTACTTTTTGTATTATTCGTCGCCGTGTTTATAATTACCACTTATATATACACATATATTTATACACATATTCATTTGTATTCCAAACACATAGAGAAAAACAGTATATAAAAATACTTGTCTTTATTTTAAAAATTTTTCTTGAAAATAAATAATTAAAATAATAATAAATAATAAAAGAAATGTGTGTTTAAAAAAAAAAAAAAATTTAGCATGGCGTGAACACGCAATCTCCAGACTCGTAGCGCGACTTGTCCGCTGCGCTACGCTTCCACTTCGAAAATCGTTCTATTCCAACGTTACTTAAGCAATGTGTAAAACTTTAAACCGCGATTTCTCGAAAACGCTTGAGTAGTGCGTCGTTTCCGGATAGCATTAAACACTCTTCCATTGATACTACATACCTGCAAAATTTAAACAAAATCGGTGACCCCACGGGTGTATCTTCTCCTTGTTAGAATAACCCCTTCTACCTATTTACAAGCGGTGAGACAGTACTTATCAAACACCCTGTATAAAAATAAATTATATAAAGTAATTTTAAATAAAAATAAACATATAGTAATCGTTATATGTATATTATAAGAAAATAAAATTTTATATAAACTTTATACATTAAAAAGTAACAAAACAAAAATAAAAAACAAATAAAGGCTCGTTGAAATTGTCAACAAGAAATATATAAGGCCATACGACAATTTCAACGAGCCTTTTATTTGTTTGAAATTACGCTGGCTGAAATTTAGCGTTAACAACATTATCAGACATCTTCGATATATGTATAAGTATTGCGAGACTAACTCCAAGTGCCTCGGTGGCCTAACCTAACAGGGAAGGCGATGGCACGGAAAGCCGGAGATTCCAGGTTCGACTCCTGGCCGAGGAGTTTTTTTTGCAATATTTTAAAAATTAGTTAGGGGGTTATCCGGGGTTTTTCATATGTGAGATGCAAATCCAGCATCCCGTATGAATTTAATAATTGAGATTTCAATTCAAAAAATACTTGTAAAAATTTACAAGTAGAATTTGTTACATGTATATATATATATATATATATATGTACACGCACAGTTTCCGCATAAACATCCTGCGAATGGTTCGTATGGCCTTATATATTTCTTTTTAAAACAAAAATAATTTTAAAAGTTTTAAAATATTTTTTAATTTATAGACAGCTGTATATGTGTTAGCTTCTACTAGATTTTAGCAAATAATTTATTTGCTAGAATCTTTTTTTATACAAGTTAAACAAATATATTGCATATGTTTCTTCTACAGTAGTAATCGATTCATCCTCAAAAGTTTATGGTTTGTATAAAATTTAAAACAATTTATTATTTGTTATTTTCTAAATCTTTACATATCTGTGTATCTTCAATAGTTAGTTTTCTTATTTTATATTAATTGTTATACCTATATATTATTATTCATTTATTTATTCTAATATAAGTATTCATAACGTCACACACACACACACACATTTTATGTTATTTTCAATTTATATTATTATTTTAAATTTATACTTTATATCTATCATATTCGAACTTGTATAGTTACACAAGCAGTCACTTGGGGTGTTTTCTACATCCCAGCAAGTTTCAATAGCTTCGTACTACTAATGGTGTAAGACATAAACTATTAACACTTTCTATTGTGTAGATTATGTCTCAAAAGGTTTGATTGAAAGGTAAGTGTAGATTCCTGATCTGTAAAAAGAACTGCTGACGTGAACTTCATTTTTCCAACGCTGGAATGTAAAAAGCACTCCGGATGACTACTCCCGGGTTAGCGAACAGGTATATAGAAACTAATACAATGACGGAGCACATAATTACTTCTGTTCGTACGATGTAACCTATACATTAAGAGGGTCCTGGACCTTCCTGTTATTACCGATCGAACGAGTAATTCGTACTAAACGGTGTTTTTCGTAATTATTGCTCGGATAGAAAAACGGCTCTACAGAATTAAAGAAAATAATAAAATGAATGGCAGACACTTTTCAATATATCA
>NW_018021106.1:62588-67841 GCF_002006095.1 Pseudomyrmex gracilis
CGACGAAAGACCGGTGACGCGATAGACAGCGCGATTGCCCGTCTCACTTTAAAAGAAGGACGGAATAACTTAACCACTGAGGGCGCCACTTTCCGGGCAGAGACCCCAGTGCGGACTTCGGGTCTTACTCCAGGACCCTCTTAAGATATGAGAGAAGGAGAAAATGCAAGTGATTTAGTGCAGCCAGCCTCTTAACCCATGTTTATACAACTTAGATCATTTTAGAAATAAATTCTTTTATGTTAATTGATAAATTCTGTTTTGTTTTATTTCACAGGTTTTGATAAGTCTAATAATAAAAATAAATAAATTTGAAAATAAGCCATGTTTCTGCGATTGATATTAGAAGATTAAGAAATTAAATAATAAAAAGGTTTAATTTTAACTAAATCGGCGTTTATTAAACAAAATTCAATGTTTTAATGGAGAGAAAGTGTCGGATGCCCGGGACAGTTCAACATTGCGGGTTGCCCTTCCGATTAAGGAGAAGTAAGATTATTTGTTTTTTTATTGTTGTTTTCCTTATTTCTCGCTTTCTCCTTCGAATTGGTCTTTGAGCGATTTCTGAATGCCTCCAAATAATCAATCGCGGAAATCACAAGTTAAATCTCGCGATTAGTGGAGTCCTTTTAGAAATAGTGATTATTATTATATACCTTCTCTAGACTTACTATTTAGTTGAAAATCTGCTCTGATCCATTTTCGACTCAGTTTTCCCCTTCCGGCCGGACTACGTTGGGATAAGTGCGGCGCGTGTCGTTTTGCGGCAAGTTACAACTGGTCGACACTTTGCGCAGTGTTCACAGTTTTAGCTTCCTTACAGCATGCTAAAGCGGTGGAGAAGATGCGCACAACAATAGCGAGTTCTAATTGCATAAGGCTGAAGCACAGACTTTTACATAACGCATAACGCATAAGACATAAGAAAATCAACCAATCCAGCTTTTCGATTTCATCCCTACTTCTTGTTCTAGAAAGCTTTGATTGGTTGATTCTCTTATGTCTTATGCGTTATGCATTATGCAAAAGTCTGTGCTTCGGCCTATAAACTCGCTGCTGTTGTGCGCATTCTTTCCACCGCTTTAGCATGCTGTAAGAGAGCCAAAACTGTGAACACTGCTTTGTGCACTCCAAATTCACTTTTACATTTCGAGGCAACTCTCTTTTCACACTTTTGAGATAACTCTCTGATCTAAAACCTGCGTTCGGCTTCGGCGCTAGTTGTTCCTTTTATACAAAAATCTAGAACGAGTGAAGGCTCCTAGGGCCGGGTAGCTCTTCCAAACATAGTGGAAGATTCAAAACCTTCTCCGTCCTAAGTGTGAACATGTGAATTCTCATTCGTTAATTAGTCGCGTAGATTTGTGGGATCGCCAATCGCCGGTGATCGCCCCACTTCAAACAGTTTGTCCGATTTTCCGGAGAAAGGAAAAGGGAGAGAGTTTGTTTTCCGGCGATCACGCCACATAAATTTAATGTTTTTATCTTTAATGTTTACACAGTGATAAATAGAATTTTAATGTTATTGCCCTCCCTTTTGGAATGATAAAACTTTATTTGTGTCTGCTGTCCTATTTTTATAGGTTTTATATTTTTCTTGTCCGGAGATTAGAAATTTTGTTAGATCTTATGTGAAGGTAATGTTTAACTAGATTTTTCTTTCTGCTTTACTATCGCTATGTGTTTTTGAGTTTATCTTATAATTGCTAGACGCACCTTGCGTTTTAAGCGCCAATCCGAATTTTCTTAGTTCTGTTTATCATTTGTAAACTTCTTCTTTCCGTTCAAGTTATTTATTACTTCTCAAAGTTTATTTTGAAAAGAAAAAAATTTTTTGTATGTCGGCGTGTCGCGTTGCAAGGAAAAGAAAACCGTGAAGTCTCCAGGACAACGTAACAATATATTATTTTATATATTTCTTGTCTATTTTTTATACATACATATCTTTTATATGTAATTCTTTTATATTTTTTATATTTATAATGTGTTATATATATATATATATATACTTCATACATTTTATTGTTTTATATTTAGCATAAAAGTGTTTAAAGTACTAACTTATCAATTCAGGTGTATCTAGAAATCTTGGAAATATATAAAAAAAATTAATATATAAACAACATTTTCTTTTGTGCTGAAATATGTCTTAATGTTTAGAAATAAGTTGTGATTTCTGATCTTGTGTGGGACTTTTAAGAAAAAATGATATCATTAATTTCAGCCTAAGTTAAGTTGTCATTTTCATCTTCTGTAATATTAATATTTAGGACGTTTCTATTGTTTTCAAATTCTTTATTATACGTTTTTTTTTTTATATTTCTCCTTACATTGGAGAGCCTATTTGCTAAATAACCTGTTTTAGTTACTGGATCATAAAAAGATTCCTAAAAAGCAATAAAATATAAATGTAAAATAAAATATATAAAATTTTTTTAAATAAATTAATAAAATATTTCATGGTTGTGAGATATGTGGAAAAAGAATATAAAGAAATATTTGTAACCCTGAGGAGAATCAATAAAAATTCCTTTATCCTTAATAAAATATTTATATTTTAATGTACTGTTTAAATATTGTTTCTATTGTATTTACATACTTAA
The DNA here is from genome assembly GCF_002006095.1 of Pseudomyrmex gracilis. Classification (NCBI taxonomy): domain Eukaryota; kingdom Metazoa; phylum Arthropoda; class Insecta; order Hymenoptera; family Formicidae; genus Pseudomyrmex; species Pseudomyrmex gracilis. The sequence continues at coordinate 65,192 of NW_018021106.1, forward strand.
TGCAGTTTCTGAAAATCTCGTAATGTCGGAAAAATTTCCACTATAATTTTGAGTTAAAGTGACATTCATCTAATGAAGTTAATGGACGCTTTAAGTCTTTTTTCACCAAAATAAGCATTTTATTAACTATCATGTTAATCATCCGTCTTCTATTTTATCACTTAAAAACTCTTTTGTATCTCTCTCTTAGATATCTCTTCAAAGATATCTTGTCCGCACGGACTTTCTAAAATAACTTTGTTGATAATCTGAAGATTAATATAAAAAATCGCAATGCATTAGATAATCTACTTTTAAATATTTTTTACAATTATTATAAAATAATAACATTTTAATATTTTGTTTGTAACAATCTTTCTTTTTTTTGATACTTGTGAATGTACAATTGGTAAATTGTGAATATTTTGTGAAGAAGTTCCTGGTGCTTTATCTTCTTCAGAAGTATCCGTAACAGTTATATTAGAAGAAGTCAGTGTTGGTGTTGTTAGATAGTCAAAATCTATAAAAAAGTGGCCATATACATATATGTACATAATGAGATTTTTATACATATATATATGTACATATATGACATATTTAATATTAAAATATTTTTTTAACAATTTTTACTTTGTACCCTACTGCTAGACTAATTAATCTAGTTTAATTATGATAATAGCACCTCTTCCAAAAGACTGAATATGTTCAAGTAAAAAGTTTGTTGTTAATATAGCTTACTTTTCATTGTAAAATTGGAATTGTTTATCACTTAATTCCGAAATTGTTTCTTTTGCTAAACAAAATGTAAGAAACAAAAAATTGTAGAAACTCAAGAAAAATATTAATAATTTAAATAATGTAAAACTGTTATATTTTTTAAATTGTATGATATCTTTTGCCTCAAACATTTTATAACTATATGGGTAAACAATCCTTACCTAATGTCTCTGATTATTATACTCAAAAATCAAGCTTACTAGGTTATAATAATTGCTTTGCGTAAAATAGATTCAGGGAAGTAATTGAAACCATCGTTAGTATTTGTAATTCTACCAATAAATAGAAGAACTTTAAAATTTTTCTTTATAGTTTATTACTACTATTAATAATATATATTTATACAACCAATATTAATAATAGAAGTATATAACTAAGTTTTGAGGCATAAAGGATGACCACATTCAAAACAAACATTGTTCAACAAAAAACAGTTACGTTTATTTACTTAATTTTTTTACAGAATTCTATTATAGTTGTTACATGAAATTCTATAGAAAATTTTCTGATAGCTTTAATATATTGTATATATGTATATATTGTATATATGTATATATGTATATATGTATATATTGTGACGTTTTTCTCGATTGTTATAATTTTCTCGCGCTGTTCCGCTTGCAACGGAAGCTTCAAGAAAGGACAGGCGAGCGTTCGCGAGATCTCAAAGTCTCCTTAATAGCAGAACAGAAAAAGGTAGTTTCACAAGCTTATCACTGAGTCGGATCGACGAATATTTAGGTGTAATTTTGGGCGCCAGGCACGTTTCCATACCAATATCTGTGTCGTTCGATACAATGAGCCGACTAACTCGTTTTTAGGACGGAGAGAGGCTGGATTTAATAATTATTCTAATTTAGGCTGTTCCAAGTAAATCGAACTCGATATCTTGCAATAATACCGACTCTGAATAATGATAAAATGAATAATTTATTTAAGTTAATGTTATTAACATTAATAACAATTATATGTAAACATAATAAATTATTTATAAAATGTGAACAAAATAAATTATTTATAAATTAAACATAATAAATTATTTTGTAAATAATTTATGTTTACATAAACAAAAGAATAAATGTAAACAAAAAATTCACACCCTTGAAAAACAACATTTTCAATAACATTGAACCAATCACATATTTTTTTAAACACAATAACAACAAATATTATGACACAATTAATCCGAGCAACAAAATGAAATATCACTCACAACATGAATTCAGCTTAAAAAATTTCAATACCCGAGACTCTGTTGAGATAACAATTACTGCTCAATTCAAACAGGCATCCAAGGTAAATGTCCCAATACTTAAACGTTTAAGAAAGCTGTTTAATTTATACAAATCATACTCTTATAATTTAACTTGTATTGGTGGGTGTTAGTACCCACATAGCACGTAATATTAGTACTGCAATATCACAGTAAAATTGCAATATATCAGTAATATTAGATATTATAATATAATATTACAATAATATTATCGACATATTACATTTACATATAATAATGAAATATTACGGTAATATTGTATTGCATTTCAAGTAGCAATATTATACCCATATAGCACAGGACATCTTTGGGACGTCCATGTAAGACGTCCATTTTAAGTCCATATGTCCACAGACCGAAAATGGATCCACCCAGATAGCACAGGACATCTTTGGGACGTACATGTAAGATCCATTTTAAGTCCATATATCCACAGACCGAAAATGGATATCCATCGAATATCCATTATTGGACATAAAGAGAATATCCTAAGCAGGGCATTCTATGGACATCCATTCTCGGATATAATATTGGAATATCCTAAATAGGACATTCTTGGACACAAATCTTGTATATTTATGGATTCTTGGACATCTTATATATTTATATTATATTTTGTCC
>NW_018021106.1:67971-70171 GCF_002006095.1 Pseudomyrmex gracilis
AACATTCTTAATAAATACTGTTTTTTTTAAATATATCTAATTTTTTAAATATACCTAATTTTTTTCTCAAATCGAACAAAATTCGCAATTCTGAAACATTGTAATTTTTAAATCAATTTGCGTTTTATTAAATGTTATATAACATATATATTAAATTCTATAAAATTCACTTATGTCTATAAATATTTTTAATAACCAAGAGTGTTAAAACTTATAATTAATGCAACTTTTATAAACACGGAACATGTTTCGGACATTCTGTGGACGTCCGTTGGTAGAAATTAAAACGTCCATTAGACGTCCAATTAAGATCCGTCGAACGTTCAGTGAACGTTCAGCATGGACATTTTATGGACGTCATATGGAGTTGCAAACATACCTCGAATGTACGTCCACTGAACGTCCAGCGAACTTTAATCGGACATCCATCGGACGTTCCAATGTTCACAAGGGAACGTTCGATGGACGTCTAATAGACATCCATGTGCTATCTGGGTATATATCAAATGTTTTTANTATGTCTTCTAAACGTTAGATATGTTATTGAACGTGATTTACCATTTGGCACGTTGTATACATTGCATTGGACTACCCAGTAAAAAATGTTCCATGTATAAAATTGTATGGACATATTCGGTATATAAATTTGCATAATTAGATATAATAAGTTTAATTTTTGTATAAGTATATATGATTATATATCAAAAATTTTTTAAAAATATAGTAAAAATATAGTTTTATACAATTTTTTGTATCTAACATGATACTAATAGAGTTATTTTGTAATTTGATATGGAATATCTCTGAAGCCATTCTCTTAAAAAAAGAAATCCTCCGTGTATAAAATTGTATGGACATATTCGGCACACATATAAATTTGCATAATTAGATATAATTATTTTAATTTGTGTATAAGTATATATGAAAAATTTTTTACCGGGTATGCATAAAATATTTTAAAACTAATAACTTTTTGTATGATATGTTGCGAATATCTTTTCCAGTAATATTACTCAAACGTATGTCACTCTGCATTGTACTGTTTAAATAATTATTAATGTAAAAAATATATCCGTAACATTTATAAAATTATAAAGAAGACTAGCTCCAAATATTTTAAAATATAATAATGTAAATATGGCAGTTGGAGCAATGACACGGACGTAGATGTGTAAATACATTAAGTTGACAAGTGTCTGTGTATATGTGTGATGTTTATTGAGATGACATATATAAACGTTTCGACCCTAGTTTACTCGTCGCATGTTACAAACTAGAATAAGAGAACATAAGAATCATATTAACAGAAACTTCACTCAGAGTTTTGTTATAACGGAACACAGGATTAATCACACTCATGATTTTGACTGGGATGGTGTAGAAATAATGGACCACGAAAGATCGTATTACAAACGGTTAATATCAGAAACTTTACACATTAAAAATCAACGTCATGGTCTCAATCTACACAGCGATACAGAAAATCTAGACAAATCTTATTTACCGTTCATCGATAACCAACCTGTCTTGCGCAAATGAATTATATCCGTTTAATTTGAATCTCATCATCCCAGCGCTTTCTGTTATCGCGTTCGCGCGATCCTCACTTTAGTCATCATGTTACTGTGAGTGAGATGTCCTGTCGATTCTACTACGATCTCGTTCGACATTTCTCTTATTCTAAAACATTACACACATTTTTGTAAGTTTTATGTATATCATAATTCATAATTTATAATTATTTTTTGTATCTTTTTTGATCAATGTTTTGCACATATTTTTAGAATATTGATAAAGACCCCAAACTAGGGTTGAAACGTTTAAATACGTCATCTCAATAAACATCACACATATACACAGACACTTGTCAACTTAATGTATTTACACATCTACGTCCGTGTCATTGCTCCAACTGCCATATTTACATTATTATATTTATAAAATTACATGTAGACATATATGTATATGTATATACTACCATGATCAAAAAATAACCGGAATTTATTCATAAAAAGAAAAGTACATGTTTATTCTTCAAAATTCAAGTTGTCCCCTTCAAAGTAGTCCCCGTCGCTAGCACAACACTTGTGCCAGCGTTTGATCCACCCCTCGAAGCTTTTCTGGAAGTCGGTTTTTGGTATAGCCATTAGTGCCTCCAGCGATTTTAGCTTTATTGCCTCCACACTCTCAAAACGAGTTC
>NW_018021106.1:71293-76371 GCF_002006095.1 Pseudomyrmex gracilis
ATATGTAATCACGTTCATGACTCAATAGACCATTTTTATGATCTCTCTCAAGAAATCTTTTGTTACGCACTTCGGAGCAGTTAATATAAAAATTTAACCCATGAAGTCTTTGATCAATCTGTTGAAGTGGTTTATCTCCTTTTTGGATTAATTTTTTTTTTATTAAGTTATCAATGTAGTTTTAGTAAGAACGGCTCCAAGTTTTTAAATTATTTTTAAAGTGGAAAATATAGGCCGATTGGAGTCTAAACACGGTTNTTAATGTGTCAGATAGTTATGAATTTATTATTAAAATGTTACAGACGTTCCGACTACCATTTCTGATTTTAAAATTTATTATTGTATAGATATATTGAAAAGAAACCGGAACTACGGTCGAAACGTTTGTAACATTTTAATAATAAAGTCATAACTTTTTGACACATTAACAACCGTGTTTAAACTTCAATCGGCCTATATTTTCCACCTTAAAAGTAATTTAATATTAAATTAATCTATAACCTTACAATATTACAGTAATATTCTTGATATATCACCGCAACATTACTGTGATATATTATCGTATAATATTACTGAGATGCGATTCGGCGGACATTTTAATATTACAGTGATATTACTATGATATTTCTACTATATTAGAGTGTAATATTGCAATTGAAAAACAATATTACTGTGATATTGCAGTAATATTACTGCTATGTGGGAATTTACATAATAACTGTGTTCTTTAATTCTGGTTTTTAATTGTCTGGTTTTTAATCTTTTTGTTTGGCCAATGGAATTGGCTTCACAATTATTACATTTGATGTTATAGACGACATTTTTTCTTTTTGTGTCTGTAACATTATCTTTATGTGTTTTTATGTATTTGTTGAGATTGTTTAATATTCTGTAGGAAAGTCTGGTTTGAAGATTGTTGTTAATTTTTGTATTAAAATGTTTGCTATGATTGTTGATTGTTGGTGTGTATGGAAGAACGAAATACTGTGTTGCAGGTTTTTGATCATTATTATTAGGCTCCGGACATTGTCATGTATAGATTTGTTGAATTTGGTGACAAATAACTTCCTCAGTCTTCTATTTATTGTTTTAAACATAAATTGCAACGGATAATTAAAGTGTTAATGCAAAACTCTAAGTTCTTTTTATGATAGTTGGATTGGCTAATAGAATGGCTCTGTCAACCATGGAGTATACTATATCAATTTTGTGATAGGATTTAATGACAAAACATTTAAGTACCTGCCTGAATAAGTTGGCTTGTGATACTAGTCACAAGTTACAACATTGTTTATTAAATTGACGTAAATCAAGAAAACAGAGTCCGTTATTTGTCTGTAGTTCGTAAGTGAATTTCAATTTAGAGTAGAATGAGTTAAAGATGTTTACAATATTATTTACTTTGTTACTTGGTATTGCTACTATTATGTCATCGACATATCCGTAATAAAATGATATGTGATATTTAATGGTGTTGAGAGCTTGTAACTCTATATCTTGTAAAGTTATATCAGCCATGATGGATGACAGTGGTGATCCCATTGGAGCACTAAATATTTGTTTGTAGGTGTTATTATTGAATTTGAAATATGTCGATGACATGACAAATCTCAACGCTATTATGAATTCTTGTTCATTTATCTTTGTGTGTAATTTAATGTCCCTCTATCTCCTGGATATACTAGTTAGAGAGAATTCAATAGGTACATTTGTAAACAATGATACTACACCTAAAGAACATAACATATCATCATTATTAACGTTAAGTCCAGATAAAATGTTATGCAAATAGAAACTATTCTCAATGAAAAATGGAGAGTTAGGTATACTTTTGTAAAGAATTTTGTGTAAAAAATGAGCTAAATGAGCTAAATTATGTAAGGGACTATCATTGTAGAGACTATTAATCTATAAGGATTGTTAACTTTATGGATTTTTGGTATACCGTATACTCCAGGCGTCACTGGGTATTAGAAATTTTTTTGTGTCATTATTAATAAAATCTTTAGAAAACCACCTTTTTAACATGTCATTTAGATTATTTTTGATTGATCGTGTAAGATCTTTGTTGACTACTAAGTATGTGTTTTTATCACTTAATATTTCAAGCATTGATGTAATGTAATTGTCTTTAATAATTGCTACTATCGAATTACCTTTATCGGCGCGGGTGAAGATAATGTCAGAGTTATTATTGATAAAATTCTTTAATGCTTTAGTTTTAGTCATTAAACTCCTTTCTATATATGTAGAAGGATTAATGTCATTAATAAAATGATTGAAATATAAGTTGTGGTATGTTTTCTAAAATTACTTTTTGTCAATAGATCAAATTTTTTAATGTTGTGTTCAACATCTTTGATAGTCTCCAAAACTACTTTGGTTTTGTTCTGTGTAACGGGTAACGAGAATCTATCGCCAAACTGTAAAATTTCGGAAACTTTGTTAGGGATTATTTTATCAGTACGATTAATAAACCATTTATCATTAAGACTGAATTTGTTAGTGAGGTAAATGTCCCAGTGCTTAAACATGTCCCTGTACTTAAACAATCACTCGAATGTTCATTTATATTAAACTATTTTACTGATATTTACAATAATCAAAAGTTTTAATATTTTTAATTGTATTATTATTAAAACATTGTAATAAAAGTTTTCTAAACAGTAGATGTAATAAAGAAAAGAATAGTTTTTGAGAGTACTAGCAAATTCATTGCGTTTCCAACTCCTACTTTAGCGGTTGCGTAAGACAAAGTATATTCTTCTTAAAGTTATAATTAAATACACAAAATAAACTTTTTGTTCAGCAAAGAGTTTTCAAACTTATTATAGACTATAGATTAATAGAAAACTTTTTTTTATCTTTAATTTTTAGTTATAATAATTAAAATATTGTGTTTATGTACTGGTACAAAAATCCGCGGGTGGCGGAGTTGTTAAACACTTGACTCATCATAGTGTAGTCACCTTTGCGTATATGTGTAAAATAATATTTGTGCGACAAAACGTGTAATTTGCAACGAATCAGTAAGTATTTTTGTGTTTTCATGGTTTTATTTTATCTAAACGTACTAAAATAATCATATTTTAACTAAAATATTTAAATATTATATGATAAATTAGATGACTTGTTTTCATAATCTTATCAAAAGATTATGAAACTCAAATTTGAATAGTTTTTACATTAACATTAATTTTTATTTGTTTTAAGTAATTTGGATAAAAAAATTGTTTAAAATGTCAAAAAAAACCGGGTGTCTTTATCATTTAAAAATAAATTGTTTTGGCCAAAACCAGTCGAGAAAAGAAAAAAGTCTAAAGAAAAAATCCCAACAGTAGCCTTTTGAAGAATAGATTCAATATCATTTACAAAAAGAAAAAGAAAAGCTTCAGAAACAACAAGAAAGTGAAGAAAAAAAGAAAAAAAAATTGAAGCAAGAAAAAAGAAAATTCAAGAACAAAAATTAAAAAGACTTATAAAAAAAAAAGTTGAAAAAAAGCAGCAAGAAAATAAAAAAAGAAAAAAGAAAATAATTGAAGTTACAGAAAAAAAATTTAAAGCAAGAATTACAAAAGCGTATAAAAAAAGACAAAATGGAAGAAAAGCAGCAAAAAATTGAAGAAAGAAAAAAAAATTGAAGAGAAAGAAAAGAAAATTCAAAAGCAAGGTTTAAAATTCACAGAAAAAAGTAATGTTACGTCCTGCGACTCCACGGTTNCCTTCTTTATGCAACGCAGTATGGTAAACACTCAGTAGAAACAAATTTTATCTTAAACAAAAACGCAGAGATAAAACGCAGACTAAACAGAAAACTCCCGGATAGAGAACAGGAGATCGATCTGAGAAAACACGCAACAGTAAAAATTGAATGAACACAGAATGAAACCGCGCTCCCTAACGAAAAAAAAACGATAAATCCGGGAAACGAAAATCCAAGCTCCGCGGCCGAACAAATGCCGGACACATGCAATAACAATTCACATGTGCCAAGAACGACTAGGCAAAATTAGTAAATCTCCTTATTTCCGGAAGGGAAGTTTTCAACGGCTGGGAACGCTCGAGACCAACTAATAAACAATTCTGCCAGACAAAAATTATCTCAATAGTTTAAACTCCAGCTGCCAAGCGAAGGAGATGCTGTCGCACAGATGGTGTCTACTTTAATGGATTTTTAACAAATTAGAAATCACCACTGTTTTTGGTGGAAGCGATCAAACGCTCTGATTGAAAGCTTCATGGCTACCAAAAAGCGCATATAAAGCGACACTCCCGCAAACAGAGGCAGAAAGAATCTGGATTGCGCCGGGAAAAATCTAAAAAATCGCTACCGAGTTCCACCGCGGTTGTAACAAGTGCGTGCGGGTGCAAAGTGCGAGTCAACCGCCAAACTTGAAGACCATTCAGGCTCGACGGCCGGTTGCTGCGACCGAGGAACCACCTTTAAGCTCAACCACAGCACAGGTCTCCCCACCGATCGAAACCGCTGAGTCACCAATAAATAGTAAGTGGTAGATTGAGTTATCAATTCAAGACCTCCTTCTCCTACACAAGAAAAAGAGGATAATAAGATAATAGAAATAACAAAAAGGAGGGAGAGAGAGAGAGAGAAACCTCACAGACGAATTTAAATTCAGAGATCGACTGTAGGTTTGTTTTTAGAAAACTGGGCATTTTTTTAATTAAAATCATTCATTTAAGTGAACAATAAAGGAATTTCCCGCGCTACGATAAGGGCTCGCCGCATTCAGCGTAACCGGGTCCTGCGACGTGCCGCCCTCGCGCTACACCGAGCGGAGCCGAACAGACCCCTCTCTGACCCGCGCTACGGTTAGGGAACCAGCGACCCAAACCGAGACTACGCCACACACACACACGCACACACAAACAAATTTGAATCATTGCCCTACTACACACACACAGGCAGAAAACTCGGACCACGAAAGCGACGCCGATTTGTGGTACGAGCCTCCTTCGTACTCTCCTGGAGTGTACTTCCGAATGACCCCTGCTCCCGATCGATCTGAAATTTTGCACAAAAATAGTGTTCGATGGGACAAACAAAACGCGCGTAGTCT
>NW_018021106.1:77416-79000 GCF_002006095.1 Pseudomyrmex gracilis
ATGGAAAGTAACTTCCAACGCAAAGCGAGGTTCAATTCAAACCTATGTATGTGTGTGGGTTAGGTTAGATTTTCGAATAGTGGAGCCCCCCCGTAGGGGGGCGGAACGCACTGTTTCCACGCATACACTTTCTACGAGAAGCGAGGTTTTAAGTAAGAAATACACCTAAAATCGATTTTAGTCGATATAGTTTTTATAGTTTTTAAAAATATGTTTTTTATTTCTCGAAGTTGGGACTATGCTCGTTTTGTTTGTCCCATCAAACACTATTTTTGTGCAAAATTTTAGATTAATTGGGACAAGAAATCATTCTGAAATACACCTAAAATTGATTTCAGTCGATATAGGTATTATTTTTTAAAAAATTTGTTTTTTATTTGCCGAAGTGGAGACTACGCGCGTTTTGTTTGTCCCATCGAACACTATTTTTGTGCAAAAGTTCAGATTGATTGGGAGTAGGGGTTATTCGGAAGTATATCCCTCTCCTGTACCCCTCGAAGATGATTCCCGTGTCCTCTTTGAAAACCCTCCCCCTCTCCGAAACTCGACTCCTACCCCTCTTCCCGATTCCGACTCGGAAGTAGAGGTAATCTTTGAACGTCTCACTCCTTCCCCTTCCTCCTCTCGGTCAGACACCCCTACATCTCCTCCTGTCAACCTTCCAATTAATTTCCTGCCACACCTTTTTCGCTATCCACGGTCATACTCACCAATATCCCCCGGCAGATTAACCATAGACCTTAATCGTATAACACCCGAAGAACTTGACAGAATGATACCCAATCTCCTCTTTTTTGAAATAATTTTTGTTATCCTGCTATACTCCCGTGCCCATTTTTATGTTCCCGGAGCCCTCTTCCACCTATACTATCCTCTTACCCGTTAACCTTCAATTTTTCCTAAAGTAAATTCAAGCCACGGATCGGCTACTCACACACACACAACCATGACAGCATTACACATGTAAATTCCACTGGGAGCCCTAAATATTCACATACACATCCACGCACACACAACACGTCCCCGCCGGCCTCCGAGTGATGACCCGCCGCTATTGTAAAACTCGCGTTACACTTAACACCTCATCACCTTTTGTAACAAAAAACTAATTCGACAAACATTGTAATTATAAATGAGAAATAAAACATAAATATTTTAGCATGAAAAAAGAATAAATTGTGTAGCAACTAATTCGTTAATTAAGACTTGACCTCGTACATTTTCCCGTCCCTACGATCGCACGGTCTCGTCCCTGGTCCTTGGAGCGACCGCTCCAGACTTTAAAAAGAGACCACCGAGCGAGAATACACAGGACGGAGTAATATCGGCACGCGCCGTTGACCCGTCCGTGAGTATAAACAACTCGCACACAGATAGATTTCCGCATCTTCTGTGTCGAGCATCTAAAACACAACGTCCAGCTGTTGCGTACCACTATAGCCCGACTGTATCCATGGGCCAGGACGTAACAGTAAAATTAAAAACTAAAAAAAACTTAATATTTTTTAAACTAAGAATGAAACAAGGCCGATACGAGCCATTCCAAGGATGTTGTGCAGGAATAAACGTGCATGTATATATATA
>NW_018021107.1:0-5898 GCF_002006095.1 Pseudomyrmex gracilis
TCTTGTGACTTGTGAGTGCATAGGACAACACACCTACGTTATAGATAAGGTCAGTTACGAAGGCGTGCGTAACCTCGACGATCCCACAGTGTTTATTTTCTCCGTAGACCGCGTCTAACACCGGTCCCTGTCGTATCTCTTTCTCCACGTTTTCGTGAACGACCCCTTTGCCGCAAGCGATCCCGGGTTTTTACCTAAAACAGCGGTAATTTCCAGTCAATGGTCCGAGAACTAAATTTTTTTAATTTTTTTTAGACGCGACCGACCGGGACGTAACATAAAATTGGTGACAGTGGTGGGATCGACAAGGTTGTTTCGCGAAAAATCAAATAGCTAGCGCTAGAAGTCANACGTTTGTGTAGTAACTTTCGCGGTAAAAATGGATAGAGAAACGCGCAGCACAACGTGTAGTAGCAATCAAGTTGCGGGAGCTCGGGCTTTAATGACGGAAGAACAGGTACGAGCAGAAATCGCAGTAATGCAGGAAGCGCTCGAGAAACAAAGAATTCGTATGGAAGAAGAATCGCGAGCGTTACGCCAAAAAGAGAACGAGATGGAATCGCGTGAAAGGGAACTTTCAAGTAGAAAAGAAGAGTTAGAAAAAACAAAAGAGTCATTGTTACACGCGGAACAAAACAAAACCGCGTTTGATAAACCTGGAATATTACACGTGTACACGAGAGAGCGAAAGAAAACGCGTACGAAAATAGCACGTATGCGAGACCGCGACATTTAGACGACGCTACGTCATCGCACCATGGCCAGCAAGCACAATTCTATCCACGTTCTACCTCGCCAGAACAAACATCCCAGCTGCCTCGTATATCATAGCGCGAAGCTACAGACGTTGTTCCATATTTCGACGGGTATAATATCCCTCTCTCACAATTTGTGCAGGCATGTAGACGCGCAAAGGAAATCGTACCGCCGCGATGTGAGTTTAATTTAACAAAGCTATTAATTAACAAACTTCGCGGTAGAGCGTATTATGCCGTGTCGGAAGAGGCGTGCGATTCAGTGACACAATTAATCGATCTTTTGAATCAGGCTTTCGGGTTATCAAAAACCATAAACCAGTACCGTGGTGAATTAAGCTCAATATACATGCGCCTGAAAGAGCACATATTAGATTACATAAGCCGCGTCAAAGAGCTGCGATCAGCAATTTTCGATTGCAAAAGACGCCAGATCGGTAATCTGAGCGTGAAGTTTACTCTAGAAACCGACCGCATGACGACAAGATCTTTCTACGACGGTTTGCCGCTAGAATATCGCTTACAATTCCGGATTGATAACCAATCTTTCCCGCATGACGCATTCGCCAAAGCGTTAAGAATAACTCGGCGACAAGAATTAGATAAACAACGGTACGGCAACCAGAGCTCGGTTGACAGTAGAGCCGACAAACGCGTGAATCATATCGACCGTCCGCTTGCACATTNCACGCCACAGCGACCGTCAAACGATTACCGTCACTCGACACCGAGATTCATAACAGATAACCGCCGCTATCCGTCGCCACCGCGTCGCGCAGACGACAATCGTCAACAAACTCCTTATCGTCCTCTCAACGACTATCGCAAATCTCGGGAAGAAAACCAAGGGTATGACAGGCGCGTTGAAATCCGACCTGAGATAACGCGCAGAAACGATATCCGACCCTCATTCCCTCGCGACACTCGAGAGCAACGAAACGAGAGACCACCGGAGCGCCGGAATGATAAATCAGACAAGTAGTGCCGTTATTGCCGAAATTCGGGACACGAAATCGACAAATGTCGTAAAAGACAATTCAACAATTCTCGTAAGACGCAGGGAAACGAGCCCGGCTTTTCGAGACGTCCGGAGCGGGATCGAGTGGGTCCCTCACAAAACACGCGTCCAGTCAACATAATAGACTCCCAGACTGCCGAACAGCCGGAATCCACATCTTAAATCTGACGTCGTTTAGTCACGCTCCGACCGTATCGGTGTCGGCCATGGGTCTTTTACAAGAAATGAATTTTATGGTCGACACGGGTGCGTCTCCGAACCTTATAAAAAAGAGAAGCATTCATCCCGAGACTCCTATTTCTTCGAGTAATACAATCAGCCTTAGCGGCATAACAAGTGAAAAGATTCAAACTCTCGGGTCAGTAGTCGTAAATTTCATGGGTTACCCAATCTGTCTGCATGTGGTACCTAATAATTTTCCTATTATCCAAGAAGGGATCCTAGGATCCGATTTTCTGCAAGGAGCGTCAAAAATANATTTCGACCAACAAGCAGTACAGTGGCAGGGAATAACCATCCCTTTTTCCACGCGTGAAACAGTCGTGATTCCTGCAAGAACGCGGTCTACCTTTTACGTAAAGGTTAAGAATCCCGAAGTGTCGGTAGGGTATATACCACGCTTAAACGTGTGCAAAGACGTGTACGTGGGCGAAGCGGTACCCACTAACCGTAACGGGAAGGCATACGTGCAGGTAGTCAATGCAAGCGACGTTGATCGCGAGCTGGTCGTTCCTACCTTGGAGCTGCAAGAGCTCGATCAAGTGTCAAACGCTCCTTTGACCGACGACTTAGGCCGTCAACTCTGTCTCTCAAAATCAAATTCCTCTAATTTCAGCGATGACTTAGGTCGCCGCGCCTCTCTGAATTCTAGTTTTAGTTTAAACGACGAGTTAGCCCGTCAAAATCTAGTTCCAAGTTCAAAGTCCACGGCGATTCAAGCCGTCAAAATCCAGTTTCAGTATCCATCCCTACGACGAGCTTAGGTCGCCGAGAACAGAGAAAAACTGTAAGTAAAAATCTTCCAGAAGTCGCACAGTCCGCAGAGACATCGGTGCAAGAAATGCAAGTTTATGCTTTAACGAATAACAAACCGGAAACAAAGTACGAACGAGTTCGAGTCATCCGCAAACTCCTTCGTCTCGAGCATTTGAATAATGAAGAGTCCGAACATGTCGCAAACATACTGAATAAATACAGCGACCTGTTCCGACTTCCGGATGACAAATTAGGATACACTAGCGTCTTATCGCATAAAATAGTCACCACCGATAATAATCCAATTCATACAAAGCAATATCGCTTTCCGCCGATTCACAAAGAAGAAATTGACAAACAAGTAAAAGATTTACTAGATAACGACGTAATTCCTCCTTTCGACTCACCTTAAAACTCTCCTTTGTGGATCGTGCCAAAGAAACCGGACTCCAAGGGTAACAAACGATAGAGAATGGTAATCGACTTTCGATCTCTTAACGAAAAAACGATAGGTGACGCATATCATCTGCCAAATATTACTGAAATTCTTGACCAGCTAAGTAGTGCAAAGTACTTTAGTGTCTTTGATCTCGCGTCCGGATTCCATCAAATACCAATGCACGAGTCAGACGCGCAAAAAACGGCCTTCTCTACGCCTCACGGCCATTATGAGTTCAATCGCATGCCGTTTGGGTTGAAAAACGCCCCTGCGACGTTCCAGAGACTCATGGATCAGGTATTGACAGGCCTTCAAGGAACCGAACTATTCGTTTACCTTGATGATATAGTACTATACGCAAGCTCACTGCGCGAGCATGAAATCATGTTTGATAAACTCGCCCGAACGGTTACGAAGAGCAAATCTCAGACTCCAGCCAGATAAATGCGAGTTCTTACGAAAAGATATAAATTACCACGGGCACGTGATTACTGAAAACGGTGTAAAATTGGATCCAAAAAAAATTCAAGCAGTTAAAGAATTTCCTGGACCACGTAACGCAAAAAACATTAAACAATTTCTCGGTCTAGCGGGGTACTACCGCCGTTTCATTCCGAACTTCTCTAAAATCGCTAAACCTCTTACAAACCTTCTAAAAAAGGACGAGAAATTTGTCTGGATGGATAGCCAAGAACAAGCCTTTGTGTATTTACGAGACGCACTTTGCTCTGAACCATTACTTCAATACCCCGATTTTACACAGCCGTTTATCTTAACGACCAATGCGTCATGGTACGCAGTAGGCGGCATTCTTAGCCAGGGAACGATAGGAAAAGATTTGCCAATTGCATACACATCCCGACTCTTAAATCAAGCGGAACAAAACTATTCAACGATAGAAAAGAAATTACTCGCAATTGTCTATAGCGTGAATCATTTCAGACCGTACCTCTACGGCCGTAAATTCAAACTTGTTACTGACCATAAGCCTCTGGTCTGGCTGCATTCCGTAAAAGATCCAACATCACGTCTTGTACGTTGGCGCCTAAAACTCGCCGAATACGAATATGAGGTAATATATAAGGCAAAAAAATGTAACGTAAATGCAGGCGCACTCTCTCGAAATCCTGTCCCCTGTCAAGTTTCCCATCGTAAAGATTTTCCGAACCCGTTACTTAAAGCCATAAATTCTGACACAGCTCACCCCGGACACATAAATTCACTTAAAATGTCATATACAAGACTCAAGTAACATTTCGGACTCGGACGAGACGTTATTTGACCCAAGACCCTCTCAGCGTGTGAATAACGAGCAACCGAACATTGACGTAAACGACGATAACGCCAGAAACAAAACACTAACTCCCGGCCCAAGCGTGAGAAACGAAACGATGGAATGCGATACGGGTGAAATACTAAACCCTAACGAAGAGATAAACAGACTCGCTGATGAAATACAATACGAGTCCGCTGATGATATCGCTGACGTCGACATAAACGATACCCTGTCCGATATGTCCGACGATGACACACAGAGCGAGTCTGAGGACGACGCAAATATATTCGACAACGTAAATAAAAATTTCCAGTTCCAGTCACGAAACAAAGCACTTATATCTGAAATCCGCGACAAGTTTGTTACACGAAAGGACAATTTAGTTATATTCGCGACCCGCGATGGAGCACCGTGTGATAAGGGAGCTAACATGCTCAAAGAAAACGAATTACTACCAAACATTACAAACGCTACGTTAGGTCGAGCAAAAGTAACTAAAATGGGAAGTCGCCGCGTAATAGCACTGGTAATCAAAGATCGCGCGTCCAACGGAGTAGACCGCGACATTTTAGTCGAAACGCTTCAATCATTACTCGACGTAACCGTCGAACTCGGGCTAGAAACCATCTCAGTTTGTAAAGGCAATATAGATAACGTAGAGTTCCAGGAAGTTTGCGATTATTTACGCGACATCTTTATAAATCAGAATACTAAAATATTAGTCTGTCTAAATCAAATCTCGATTCCATCAAAGGAACAACGCAAAGAAATCATAACCGAAAATCACTGCTCCGCTTTAGGTGGTCACAAGGGTGTAACCAAGACGTACAAAAGAATCAAACATAGGCATCAGTGGCCAAACATAAAAACAGACATACAAAAGTTTATCCAAAATTGCCGAAATTGCCAATTGAAAAAATTAGTTTGCGTGAAAACAAAACAGCCCATGATACTGACAGACACCCCCGACGCCGCGTTCGACAAAATCTCAATGGACATTATGGGTCCACTCCCTATCACNAAAACCGGAAACATTTATATCCTCACAATTCAAGACCTTTTAACAAAGTTTTCCCTCGCAATCCCGTTGCAACAAGCAACAGCGAAAGATGTAGCCGAAGCATTAATAAACAATTTCATTTGTACATTCGGCGCGCCAAAAGCCATCCTAACGGATCAAGGAACAAACTTTGTAAATTGCTTCATGCGAACAATCGCCCGTAAATTTAAAATCAAACTGTCACATCCGTGAACTTAGATGTTCAAGTACTTATTGTATCGAATTTTCTTTTCTTTTCTTTTTCAGTTTTACTTTGTTACAGTAGTCGGTAAGTTACCAGCCTTGAACATATACCATGGTCGGTAATATACCATGGTCGGTAATATACCATGGTCGGTAATACATCATGGTCGGTAATATACCATGGTCGGTAAT
>NW_018021107.1:6843-18799 GCF_002006095.1 Pseudomyrmex gracilis
GTTTATATAAAGAAAAGACGAGAGGCGTTGTATTCGAAAAAGGGAATTAATAATAAATAACTTTACTATTCTTTAAAGTATTCGAGTTAGTAATTCCGCCGGTAACAACACGGCAGTCGGTAACTGTCGGTAACCACACGGCAATCGATAACTGTCGGTAAACACACGGCAGTCGGTAACTGTCGGTAACCATAATCAGTAACAGTCAGGAATAAAGTACCAATCGGTAATAATCAGTCCAGTTATCTTCCCGACCAAAATCCTCATTCTCCGCCCCGGTAAAGCCAGTACGGCTGACCATAAAAGGAGAACGTACGTTCGACAAGTGTAAACGGTTTGTCGAACCGTGACCTTAAACACTCGGACGTAACAAAACAATACAAAACTACCGCATACAGACCTCAGGCCAACGGATCGGTCGAACGATCACATCACGTTTTGTGGGAATATCTAAAACAATTCGTAGATCTACACCACGAATGGGATGAATACTTACAGTTGGCATCTTTTTCTTACAACACGAGCGTGCACGAANCTACAAAGTACACACCACACGAATTAGTATTCGGCAAGATAGCACGTACACCCTCCAGCGACCCTCCCGAAATCAACGCGCAAAACAAAAGTTATTCCGAATACATCGTTAACCTTTTCAACAAAATACACAACGTGCAAACGATAGCACGACGAAATCTAATAAAAGCGAAGGAAAGATCAAAGGTGTATTACGACCGTCGAGTCAACCAGGAAACCTTTAAAGTAGGAGATTTAGTATTCTTACTGAAAGAACCTTGTAAAAATAAGTTAGGATATCAGTACGTAAGACCGTATAAAATAACCGAGATATTGCATAATAATAATGTCAAACTAGAAATAAGTCCGAATAAAACTAAGGTAGTACACATAGATAAGTTAAAAAGACGTAAAGGAACCGATTTTTAAGTCACGTTAAGATAAACAGCTTTGTAGATAAATGTACATAAACTTAAACCCCACCGTGTCAAAACCCCCACTCCATCGACAAGCTACGACAGCAAACGAGAGCAGTCAAAAGCAGAACAGACATCGAAGTGACAACATGTATCTGCCAGCAGTGCTGCTCATCCTTGCTTCAGTAAGGCTAACACTTGGCCTAGTAGGCTACGATTGTGGCGGACATGGACTCAACATCACCACGTTATCGTTATCCGGTATCGGCACGTGCGAATTGGAGAACATAAAACCCGACACACAAGAAGTTTACCTCCAACTGATGCAGCTGTCCGATTACGAGAAAAACCAGATTCTACAATGTCTCGTCGAGATAAATAGAACCATCTTCTACTGTGGCATGCACTCCCACATAAGCGTGGTCCACAACGGAAGAAAAGAATACATCCAGGAAATAGGCTCTAGCGGCTGCAACAAGTTACAAGCAACCGGAGCAATCACCCTAGGCACCGCTGTGATTACTGGCATCCAGCCAAATCAAACCAACACCAGAGGTATCACCCTAGCCGGAACGACTACAGTGGATGGAAGATGCTCAGGAACACAGTACAGCGATGCTTTCGGAACATGGGACAACGTCGTCGTACAAGCATCAGTCAAAATCACGTTGAGGACCCTCGAAGCGCCAGTGAAAAGAACGACTAACCAAGTTATCCTGCCATCCGGAACTCATTGCGCTGTAGCNAAAGGATACTGCATGGACTCCGACGGAAGTGAAACGTTCTGGACGCCATTCCCCGTCGACAGTTGCCATTTTGATCGATACGACATCTTCTACGAGGGCCTGGCAATCAAACTCACATCAAGACCAGAACAAAAAGCTTCAACTATCTTTACCGTAACTACGCAAGAGACAACGTTTGCTCTTACCAAAACGGCCGAGATAAGCGTTTGCGGTTACAAGTTAACTCAAACGGAACACCCGAAGCTGTTCATCTTGGAAACCCATCCGGGATGAAGTTTCAAAACACGTTCCCAGATATCGGTTGACAACTTGGACATCTTCTCCTACGTAAATT
This sequence comes from Pseudomyrmex gracilis, assembly GCF_002006095.1. NCBI lineage: Eukaryota > Metazoa > Arthropoda > Insecta > Hymenoptera > Formicidae > Pseudomyrmex > Pseudomyrmex gracilis. The sequence continues at coordinate 8,853 of NW_018021107.1, forward strand.
CAAAGTTCGTCTACGTAGAAAAACACATAAAAACGCAACTCACACAGCTTATTAGCGATATTATCAGCGATATTATCATTATATCAGCGATATTACGCGTCGGTTACCGCTTTGAGTTAGTTTTGCTCTACCAAGTGCGTTGCCCTGGATATGCAGAAGTATGTTATTGGTCTGAAGCATGAGGGCTCCCTTGTCGCACGGTGTTCCGTTTGCGTGATATAAATATGACTAGATTATCTTTACGCGCGGCGGAGTTATCGCGTATCTTTGAAATACGAGCCTTGTCGTGTGACCGGCATTGATATGGTTCGTTTATTTTATCCAAAATATGCGCGTCATTTTCCAACTCGCTTTGCGTGGTATTGTCAGACGTCTCAAATGAGGTGTCGACGCTGGCGATAGCATCAAAGAACTGATTTGCGTCGTCTAACGTTTCCCTCTCGGTTATGTTTATGTCCGGAGACAACATATCGTTTGTCGGGTCTGCGTTTTTTATAGCTGAATCCGGCGTCGTGTTTTCAATGCTGCCACTTGGCCGTTTGTTATCTTCTGTTTGTCAAGTGTGTCTTGAATCCAACATCATTTTGTCTGAGTCAGAAGTGTCGAACGTGTTTTGTACGTGATATACCGTGGGTAGGTTTGTGTCTTGGGAATGCGTTGCGTCGAGAGTTGAAGAGTCAGATAACGGAAATGGGGGTGTCGTGTGGTTTAAGGATTGACAAAAAACAGGGTTTCTTGAAAGCGCATCTCCATTTACGTTTGACTTCTTGGCTTTGTAAATAACTTCGTATTTGTACTCAGCAAGTTTTAGGCGCCAGCGCACGAGACGGGACGTCGGGTCTTTTACAGAATGCAGCCAGACCAGAAGTCTGTACTGGGTTACGACCTTAAATTTATGTCCATATAAGTAAGGACAAAAGTGATGTACGCAGTAAACTATTGCCAGCAATTCGTTTTTATGGTGAAATAGTTCTGCTCGGCTTGGTTTAAAAGACGCGACGTATATGCAATTGGTAGATCTTTTCCTATGACACCTTGACTGAGAATGGCTCGCAGCAAAGTACATCTTTTAAGGAGACAAAAGCGTTTTCTTGTACTTCCGACCAGATAAATTTCTCATCCTTCTTTAAAAGGTTTGTCAAAAGTTTTGCAGTTTTCGAAAAATCTGGAATAAAGCGGCGGTAGTTGCCTGCTAAACCGAGAAATTGCTTTATATTGCGCTTCGCGGTCGAGAGAATTCTTTTACGGCCGATATTTTTTTTAGATCGGGTTTAACACCATTTTTAGTAATTATTTGGCCCAGGTACTTTATTTCTTTCCGGAGGAATTCGCACTTCTCTGGTTAAAGCTTCAGATTGGCTTTTCGTAATCGTTCGGCGAGTTTGTCAAACTTGATGGCGTGCTCGCGCAACGAGTTCACGTACAGGACGCTATCATCAAGATAAACAAACATTTCAGTGCCTTGAAGGCTCGTTAACACCAGATCCATGAGTTTTTGGAACGTGGCAGAGGCGTTTTTTAAATCGAATGGCATGCGATTATATTCATAATGCCCGTGAGGCGTAGAGAACGCCGTTTTGCGCGTCTGACTCATGCACAGATATTTGATAAAATTCTGAAGCAAGATTCCAATACGCTAAAATACTTTGCGTTGCCTAGCTGGTCCAGATTTTTGGTAATATTTGGTACCAGATATGCGTTGCTTATGGTTTTTTCATTGAGTGTGCAGAAGTCTATTACCATTCTCCAGCGCTTATTGCATTTGGAGTTTGGTTTTTTGTGCACAATTTACAGGGGGGAATTGTATGAAGATTCCGAGGGACGAATTACGTCGTTATCTAGCAAATCTTTTACTTGTTTGTCAATTTTCTCTTTGTGGATTGGCGGAAAGCGATACTGTTTATTGTGTATAAGGTTATTATCTGTAGTAACTATCCTAGTGATAATACGCTTGTACATTTTAATTTCTCATCCGGTAATCGGAACAAGTCGCTGTATTTATTGATTATATCGGCGACGTGTTCGGACTTTTTACTGTTTAAGTGTTCTAAACAAAGGAGTTCCCAGATGACCTGAACTCTCTCGTAAACGAATTCGGCTTTACATGCCGTGAATGCGCGGATCGGTAATTCTACAATCGATTCTGATGCCATTTTATAGCATAAACCTTTTGAAAGTTTTGAAAATGCGAGTTCTTTCTGCTCTTGGCGATTTAGATAACCTGTGGATTTAAAATCAAAACAAAATCGTCGACCTAAGTCGGCGCTGGATTTTGAACTGAGATTCGATAAATTGCGACGACTTAAGTTGTCGCGAAGTTTTGAGATATTGTGGCTGGATTGACGGTCTAAGTCGTCAGGCAATGAAGCGTTCATAATTTTAGCGACTTCTTAAAGTTCTATCATAGATACGACTAACTCGCGATCCTTATCACTTGCGTTAATTGCTTGAACGTATGCTTTTCCGTTTCACATACTTATTATTGCTTCACCCAGGTACACGTTTTTCCAAACATTTAGTCGCGTTATATACCCTATAGAGACTTCAGGGTTCTTAACTTTTACACAAAATGTCGAACGTGTCCTAGCAAGGATCACAACAGTTTCGCGTATTGCAAAAGAAAGAGTCAATCCTTGCCATTGAATTGCTCGTTGATCGAAATCGTATTTTGACGTTCCTTGCAAGAATGTGGATCCTAGGATTTCTTCTTGGATAATGGAGAAGTTATTAGGAACCACATGTAGGTGGATTGGATATCCCATGAATTCTACGTTTACTGACCCGAGAGTTTTAATCTTTTCGTTGGTAATGCCGTCAAAGCTGAGAATGTTGTTTGAAGAAACAGGGGTCTCAAGGTGAATGCTTCTGTGTTTTATAAGATTCAAAGACGCGCCCGTGTCGACCATGAAATTTGTTTCTTGTAAGAGGCCAAAAGCTGATATTGATACAAAAGGTGCGTGACATAAATCTGTAGAATTTAGGACGTGGACTCTGGTTGTTTGACAGCTTGAGAGGTTATTGCATGTACCGGACGCGTGTTGTGGGCAGAGAGATTTGCTCGATTTTGGTCCGAACGTCTCGAGGGGCAGGTCTCGTGTTCCTGCGCCTTGCGAGAGTTGTTAAACTGACGTTTCCTATACTCATCGATTACATGGTTTGCATTTCGACAGTAACGGCACCACTTATTTGTGTTTTCGTTTTGACTTCCCGAAGGTTTCTTGTTTCGTCGATTTTGAGTGTCTCGCGGGAATGAGAGCCTGGCGTCGTTTCTACGCGGCGTATCAAATATACTGTCGGCTCGTCTGTCGAGTAGTGTTTCTTTACGAGGCCTGCGATAATCGTCCGGCGAGCAATACGAGATTTGTTGATGATGGTTATCTGCGCGTAGCGGCGGTGGTAGATAGCGGCGGTTATCTGTTATGGGTTGGGTCGTCGAGTGACGATAATCGTTTGACGGACGCTAAAAAGTAGACTGTGCGAGTGGACAATCTATCTGATTCGCACGTTTATCTACACGGCTATCGTTTAAGCTCTGGTTTCCATACCGTTGTTTGTCGAGTTTTTGTCGTCGGGATATCTTTAACGCTTTGGCGAACACTTTGTGCGGCGCAGTATGATTATCGATTCAAAGTTGTAATCGATACTCCAACGGCAAACCGTCATAGAAAGATTTTGTCGTCATCCGGTCAGTTTCTAACGTAAATTTTACGTTTAAGTTGCCGACTTAGCGTCTCTCGCAGTCAAGAATTAAGGAACGCAATTCTTTCACGCGGCTTATATAATCAAGAGTGTGTTCTTTAGGTTTCATGAAAACCGAGCTAAGCTCGCCGCAATACTGACCTATCGTTTTTGACAACTCGAATGCTTGGTTTAGCAAATCAACTACTTGCGTACCCGAGTCGGCACTGTACTTCCGACACGGCATAATACGCTCTACCGCAAGATTTGTTACTTAATAATTTTGTCAAGTTAAACTCGCATCGTTGCAGAACGATTTCCTTGGCACGTGTGCACGCTTGTATAAACTGCGACAAAAAAATGTTATATCCGTCAAAATACGGCACTACATCGGTAGCTTCACGGTACGATATGCGAGGCAATTGCGAGGCTTGTTCCAGTGATATGGATCGCAGATAACGGTACAGTTGCTGACCGTAGTGTGACAAAACATTGTCGTCCAAATGTCGCGGTCTCGAGTAGGCGCTATCCTTATACGCGGTATCTCGCAGATCTCTTGGATAGACCTGTATTATTTCCGGTTTAATGACCGCGGTCTTGTTTTGTTCCGACTGTAGTAACTTTTTCGTTCTTTCTAAATTTTCTCCTCTACCTAAAAAGTTCTTTTCTCGCGATTTTATTTTACTTTCTTTTTGGCGTAAAGCTCGCAATTCTGTCTTCTTACAGGCTCTCTGTTTATCATGCGCTTCTTGCATTACCGAGATTTCTGCCCGTACCTGTTCTTTCGTCATTACAGCATGAGCTCTTGCGGCTTGCTTGCTACTACACGTTTTGCTACGCGTTTCTCAATCCATTTTTACCGCGAAATTTATTACTCGGACGTGTGACTTCTAGCGTCAGTAGCAAGAGTTTTCGTGAAACGAACTTGTCGATCCCACCACTGTCACCAATGTTATGGTACGTCCCGGTCGGTCGCGGCTGAAAAAAGTTTAAAAGAAATTTAGTCCTTGGACTGGGAGTTACCGCTATTTGGGGTAAAAACCCGGAATCGCTCGCGGCAAGGGAGTCGTTCACGAAAATGTGGGAAAAAAGACGTGACGGAGGCCGGTGTTGGACGCGGTCTTCGGAGAAAATGCCCACCGTAAGGTCGCTAAGGTTGCGCGCTCCGTCGTAATTTACTCTATCTATGACGTAGGCGTGTTGTCCTATACACTCTACGCACTCTGTTAACGATTTATAGGTTACAAGGCTCAAGTGGCACAACTGTGTTACGTCCGCGCCACATTTTTGACTTATAATTTTTCGTAGGTTAATGCATGCGCATACATATGTGTTCCACATCTTATACGTTGCGGCACGTCGTACGTGCGTAATATAGTATAGGTTAAGGTTAGCAAGTCATACATATACGTAATTCCGTTAGATCCAAATTAACCAATCACAACGACCCTTCCGGACAACTTTCCCTTAGATCCATTCTGCCGCACACGCATAAACGCGGCCTAATCTTCAAACCACGCATAAGCCTAATCCCCACCCGGACGACTCCGCCTTCGGATCCCACTCTCAGGCAAACAGCTTCTTCCACTGCCTCTCCAAGCGAGCTGGCTTTTCTCTTTCATTCCGGAGCCGAGTTCAGTCCAGAGTAGTCCAAGCCGTAATCCAGTACAGTCGACTTCCAATGCTCTCTCAAGTCTCGCATCTCGACCGAAGCCATCGAGTATAATATTCACAATATATACTCATTATTATACTCAACTGAGATATTGATCATTGAGTTATTTGTGTGCTGTGCAAAGGTTTATATTCTTAATTCCTTGCGTAGACGCGCTAGTTAAACAGCGCATCTCGTAACCTGTGCCGAAAGAAGCGCCCGAACGGCGAATCTTGAGGATCCTTCCAACTACCAATTCTCACGGCGTTACCACGCGGTCGAAGCGTGGGTTCCGCCATTTTGGAGGACGCCGCGTCTCTCTCTGTATTTGTCTAAGCGTGGGTTCCGCCATATTGGAATGGCCCGCGTCTAGTTCTGTCCTTGTCTACCAAGAGCAAGAACGCGCCCGAACGGCGCATTCACTTAAGGTACGATACTAATCATTTTATTCCAGAATAATAATAAAGTGAGTGCTTATTAATAATCGCGACGAGCGCGTTCCTTAAATTCGTGTTAAACCGTAGATGCCAAAGAACAAACGCGGTAACCGTGCGGGCTGGCAGAAACAAAGGTGGCGTCGAGTGATCGAGTGGGTAGAAATCACGTTGCATCAGCCGCCTAATGCCGACGTCGGATATCCTGTGATAGTTACTAACGAAAAGTAGATCTAAATCTTAAAATTCAAAAGTGGGAAAAGTTAATCCCCGTGAATACCACCCACTGGTATTACACAGTGACTTTGCCGGAGACCGACCCGCGATATCGCTTATACCAAGAAAAACTCATTTGTCTAGACGGAGCGTAGGTGCCGCCATATTAGCACGTTGTTTCCGTTCCAGTTTTTTCGCCGAAAGAAGGAAAACGCTCAAACGGCGCATCCACTCCAGGTATCCTCAATTCATAAATTTTTTTTAGGAATATTAATTAATTGCGAAGTGAGTGTAACAATAATCAACTGCGCCGGACATATAAACTTAGAATGCTTAATTGTAGATGCCGAAGAAATGCAATCGCGGTACCCGTGCCAAGTGGCAGACTGTAATAGTCTTGTAAAGCAACGCTTGTGGAATGAAGGGTTTGCAAACGATAAGAACGTCAATACAAACGTATCAGTGAAGCCGTATGTAATCGTCGCAACAATATTAGCGATATGCGCGCGTTTGCACAAATCTATCCATATTGGTTCATTCGGAAACATAGTTAGAATATTCGTGTCGCGAATGACCGCAATCATCGCGGTGCTCATTGCGATTAAACGAGCGAAACCTAACTTAACCGCGTCGTTGTCGTCGCCGTTGTCTAATGATCGAATCAAATCGTTCGATTTGTTGCCGTAGTTATAGAGAACCGTTTATTCAACAGTGTCGAATTGAGAACATATAATCAACCTGATCTCTGTGATAGTGACGGTGCGTTCGTTCGTCAGCACATTGCGGAACGGAACGTTTGTCGCAACTCGTACAATTGCCAACACAACGTTGGACAAATCGACTACGTGTTTACTAGAATGTTCTAAATCGTTCACTTAGAAACCATGCGAAACAAAAAGGTATCGTTGAACACCATTGCGCGCAAAACAACGCGTTGCGGATGAATGGAGTTTGTTACAAAGCACCCACACCAGACACGAAACCGTAATTGAAGCCGTTGCGCAAAAAAACCAGAGTCGTAACGCGACCGCTAACAGGCTGTCAAAGTTTTAACCATTTTGGTAACGTTTGTTAGAACAGCCATGTTCAAATAATGTATATAATCGTAAGCAACAATTGAAGCAATACGACGATAGAGATTGACGAGTTCAACGGCAACGTTTGCGCCGATGTTTTGCGACGCAACGAATCGAACACCGAAGCAATTTGGTTGCTAATTGCTCTATCCGTTTTAACCACAAACATGACGTTCCAATTTGCTTCTGAATTTGCATTTAACCGAAACGTGCGTGTTGACCACTTTGTACTGCAGATCTTGATGCAAAACGATTCATTGACACAAGCAAGAGTCCCATTCCGACGAAGTACTTTGGTACAAATAAACAGTAACCAGAAACATTTGGAAATTAAGTGCGATTTATTTTGTATCTTTTAGTACAAATGATTAGCAATTACACAAATGTTTTATTTGTACAATAATATTTATAACGTAGGCACTAAAATTGTAAAAGAAATATGCTAACCGGACCGACGTACCCTTAGATTGACAGAGCGATTGTTTTCACAAAACATACATTCCAAATTGGCATATTGCAACCGTGTCGTCGCAAACCGCAAACACACAATGTCGACATAAGACAATCGTACAATCAGGTCGCGAGTGTGATTTAAAAATGCGTACTTTCTATACATATCGAAAAAGTTTTGCCGCACTAGTAGCACGTAATCGTGTCGCGTCTCTTGTGTATCTGGCCAAAACCATCTTGCGTCAAAACGCCGTAGTACCAATCGTCGACATGTTCGAGACCGTTGTTCTTAGATGTCCCGTTGCCGTTAAACGCGACATATGCAATCCGCAGCAATTTCAATCGCGCCAAATAGCGCTGATAACGCGCAAATCTACCGTGTTGACGCAAACACTTTTTCGCACTGTCGCGATTGCGCAAAATGTATCATTACTGTAACATTGAGAGCGACAAGTATTTCTATGTTTTACCGGTTGTTCCAACCATGATTGTGTTAGTCGGATCGTATATCGTGTACTATCGTAACGTAATCTCAATAGAGCACAACGGCAACAATCGCGACGTATATTTCCAAGTGTACCACGTGCTTTCAATTTAGCAACGACACATCGAAAGTTGCGACGCGGTGTAAGCTTTGTTGTCGTTGACCTATTGGTTGCAGTAATCTGCGAGTAGTGTAACTTCCTCAATTTTTCTGTTCTAACGACCGTAAGTTATGACCGTGCGAATTGAAAATAATTACAACTTTGATCAAAGATTTGCGGTAGCACAGTTTGCACCGCAACAACGTTGTCGTTGCCAATTTCCACAAAGTGCCTCCCGTTGCAACAAAGCGACGTCTGCATGGCCGTGAAGCATACGTTTGTTTGGAACTTAGTGTAACATTTGTTGCACGCGTACATATCTATATCGCCAAATTTGTCGCAATATATGAGTATTGACACTCGAGTTATCAACAAATCGTACGTACCGCGCAATGGCATTGTTGGATACGTTCCGGGATGCCACAGAGCGCGAAAGTCGGTTCCGCTGCGAACGAAAAAGGTGGCCGACGTATCCGTGGCCGCGTCGCACCACAGCGGTCTCCACAGATATGTCTTTTGTACCTCAAAGCCAACGGTTGCGAGTCGTCGTCAGCGCAATAAATCTCATAAGCTTATGTTTTAGCGCTCTTAAATAGTTGCAGCACTAGGTTTTTGCACAACGTCGGCAAAGCTACAACAATTGTTGCTAAATCGCTCAGCAAAACGACCGTTAAATTTGACGACGGTACAAATACAATTTGAACAAACGGTTGTGACCGGACGGGCTTGATATGGATTGTAAAAAAATTGTCTTGGTCGCTACCTACTTTCACCGCCAAGCATGAAAGATCACAACACGTGCCGAAAAACACAGAATACTTACTGTGTTGTTTTCTCAGAGCCCTTTGTCGGCACGCCGCTCGAGATAACCCGACGGCCGTCGGACACGCAAGAAGCAGGTCTTGTTTACAAGTCAATAAAATTACCACTAGGTTTGTAGTTTAATAACACACTGCCACTTTATTCACAGCTAAGCTGTAGGCACTTGTATTATTTATAATAAATCAGTAGATTCTCGTTGTAATAACGCGCACATAAACACTACAATGTGCTTGGTTCGAGCGCTCGAGATTAGGGGGTACAAACTCACTCCTAAGAAAAGTGAGGACAGTTTTCAGCGCCGTCTACGGCGAGGACCACATTCTTTGCAAACTAAAAAAAGTAGTGGGGGTACCGGCGCCGCGTTTAAATCGCTCACGCGTATGTAGGCAAAATAAAAGTATAAGTTTTTGAGCAATTATTAAAAATAACCATCATTTCTATTATATGAAGTTACTTTACAAAATAGTTATACAAAAAAATGTTTTTATTTAATACATAAGTAAAAAGCATTTTGGTATATAAACTATTTTTCTGTAATTTTATATAATAGAAGTAATGGTTAAATTTAATAATTGCTTAGAAACTTATTCACAAATAACTTAATCTAATAAATTGTAACATTTTTATTTATAACAACATAGTTTTTATTATTTATTGATAATCACAATTTATGAGTTTTTTCTAGTTTTTAANTGTATTTTTGTGTATATAGTTGTGCTGAAATGTGTGTGTAACAGAGCAAGTGTGGTAGTATATGGTGCAGTGTATATAGTGTAAATGTTTGCATATTTAAAAAAACATTGTGAATGTATTGTGTAAATGTGTGTGTACATTACAAGTTACGTTNTTATATGTAAAGAGCATACATATATCGTTATATTATTAATTGCATATTTTTTATGGTATATTATTTATATTTTTATTGTATTTTGTGTGCGTGTGCATTTTAAATAATACTATCAGCATATATGCTATATTATAAAATAATAAAAATATATTATAATATAAATAATATAACAGAAAATATATAAAA